>NW_026057582.1:34565302-34716839 GCF_023721935.1 Panthera uncia | reverse complement strand
CCGTGAGATCGTGACCTGAGCCGAAGTCGGACGCTTAACCGACTGAGCCACCCAGGCGCCCCAAAGGTTGATAATTTAGAGGTTAATAATAATAGCTATCATTTATCAAGTTTATCATGTGCCAGGTACTGCACCAAGGGCTTTGCGTGGATTATCTCATTAAATTTCATAAATTTCTTTATGAGATGCTGGTACTATTTTTATAACCATTTTACAGATGAGGTATGAAAGGGATATTAAGTAATTTAATTTTTCCCAAAGTTATACTTTCCACAAGTGGTGGAGCTTACTTTGCTTCCTAGCAGTATGACCTGAAAGTCTGGACTCTGATGAAATGTGTTGCCTCTGCGAATAGAAACCAGAGAGAAGTCACTGATTCAGAAATCTCAACTAAAATCTCATGTAGGAGATCGCCAAGAGTAGATGCTGGGCTAATTTGGGATATGCTTTGATTGTAGTAAAATCTTATTCTACATCCTGGGAATCATTGCTCCTCGGAAAAGATTTTGCTTCTTAACAATTTAGGCTCGTAAGTAATTGATTGTTTTTCTCCTCATTCCACCTTCAATACTGATACTTCAGTTGGTTTATTTCTGACTGCCAAGTATTTTGTTTGTGTTGTATGAAAGAAAGCTTGCCTCTAATAATAGTTGTTTCTTCTGTGGAGTGATCTTTGGGTTTTTGTAAGCCACTTTATTTATATTCATTTGTGTTGAAATTAAATTCTCAACTACTGTGTTCAAATGTAGAGACAACTAAGAGCTGAGACAGTACGTCATGCTTTAATATTGTAAATATAATCTGAAAACACGGTTGGAGTTAGTTTTTATAGAGAGAGCTGTAATTTTAGGAAAATAAATAAGTAATTATTTTCCCTCATTAGGGACAAAAACCTCCTCAGGTCTTTCCATCAACTTTACGGGTAGGGACATTTGTGTTTTAGCCAGAGGGATTCCATTTTAGAAACCCTGGCATGAAAGGAAGAACAGTAGATGTGCTACTGGTGTTGGTGTTTTTTCCCCCTCTCATTGTAACATTTTGTACCCAATTTGCTATGTCTTTTTCTTATTTAAAAAAAAAAAAATGTGTTCATAAGCTAGACCAAAAAGGAGTAATTCATATGTCTGTAAAACTAGGTCCTTTCTTTCAGATGAGGCATATGGATTGGGTTTGGAAAGCAACTCAGAAGCTTGAAATTACAATTTTTAAGATTTAGGACACTAGTTTTAAAAACATCTAACCAGTTCTTCAGCTAGAATTTGATAATTTTGTTGATTGTACTACATATTTAGGAAAATAATTTAAAAATCATTATTCTGAGGGATACAAATGTTTATGCACAAAGTTTGGGAGGTTGGTGTGTGTGTGTGTGTGTGTGTGTGTGTGTGTGTGTTTTTGTGTGTTTTATATTTATTTTTTTTATATTTTATTTTTTTTTTTTTTTAGCACATAGGTGTATGAATTGTGGCAAATACTTACAGTCGTGTAACTACCACCACAATCAAATTATAGAAGAATTCTACCTCCCACCAGAATTCTGTTGTGCCCATTTGTGGTCAAATTCTAGCCTTACCTTCTGTCCCTAATACCCACTGATCTATTTTCTCTCCTGCATTTTATTCTGTTCCTAAGTAGAATAATGTGGTTTGTCTCCTTTTGTATCTTTTTTTAAAAAAAATTTTTTTAAATGTTTATTTATTTTTGAGACAGAGAGACACAGAGCATGAACAGGGGAGGGTCAGAGAGAGAGGGAGACACAGAATCTGAAGCAGCCTCCAGGCTCTGAGCTGTCAGCATAGAGCCCGACGCGGGGATCGAACTCACGGACTGTGAGATCATGACCAGAGCCGAAGTCGGATGCTTAACCAACTGAGCCACCCAGGCGCCCCTGTATCTTTTTTTTTTTTCATTTAGTATAACGTACTTGGGATTCATTAATGTTATTGTGTGTATTGGTAGTTTTTTTTCTTTCTCCTGAGTATTATTTTAATTCCTTTTTATTTTTTTATTTAAAAAAAAATTTTTTTTTTTCTAATGTTTATTTATTTTTGAGAGAGACAGAGACAGAATGCGAGTGGGTTAGGGGCACAGAAAGAGGGAGACACAGAATCTGAAGCAGGCTCCAGGCTCCGAGCCATCAGCACAGAGCCCGGTGTGGGGCTCGAACTCACAGAGTTGTGAAATCATGACCTGAGCCAAAGTCAGACGCTCAACCGACTGAGCCACCCAGGTGCCCCTTAATTCCTTTTTAATACTGAGTAGTATTCGACAGTATTGATGTATCACAGTATGGTTGTCTTTTTTTTTTTTTTTTTTTTTGATGTATTGACCAGTTAAAGGATGTTAGGGTTGTTTTTGTTTTTGGACAATTATGAACAAAGCTGTTATGACATTTGCTCTATAGCTCTTTGCAGGAACATAAGTTTTTATTTCTCTCGGGTACATATCTAGGAGTGGGGTGGCTGGGTCATTTGAGTGCATTTTTAATTTTTTAAGAAGTTGCCCAAATGTTTTTCAGTTTATCTGCATTGTTTTGCATTCTTACCAACAATGCTTGGGAGTTCCAGTTGCTCTCACTTTTAGCACTTGCTATTGTTAGTTATTTTTATTTTAGCTGTTTTAACAGAAATGTAGTATTATCTCACTGTAGGTTCAACTTGCATTTCTTTTTTTTTCTTTAATGTTCATTTATTTATTTATTTATTTATTTATTTATTTTTTAAATTTTTTTAATGTTTATTTATTTTTGAGACAGAGAGAGACACAGCATGAACAGGGGAGGGGTAGAGAGAGAGGGAGACACAGAATCGGAAGCAAGCTCCAGGCTCTGAGCCATCAGCCCAGAGCCCGACGCGGGGCTCGAACTCGCAGACCACGAGATCCTGACCTGAGCCGAAGTTGGACGCTTAACCGACTGAGCCACCCAGGCGCCCCAATGTTTATTTATTTTGAGAGAGATACAGAGCACTAGTGGGGGAGGGGCAGAGAGAAGGGGAAAGGGAAGAATCGCAAGCAGGCTCTGTGCTCTCAGTGCAAAGCCTGATGCAGGCCGAACTTATGACCTATGAGATCATGACCTCAGCCAAAATCAAGAGTCTGATGCTCAATGGACTGAGCTACCCAGCTGCCCCTCAGTTTGCATTTCTATCATGGCTAATGATGTTGAACATTTTTTTCATGTGCTTAATTGCCATTCTTCTGTGAGGTGTCTGTTCACATTTGTTACCTATTTTTTAAAAGCTGGGGTTTTGTATTAAAGTTTGTTTTCTTACTGCATTCTTTTTAAAAATTGGGTTTATATACAACGTAAAATTATGTGTATACACACACACACACACACACGCACAAACATATATGTAATATAAGATAAAGTAAAAACCCAGTGACTTAAAACAAAATTTCATTAAGTTGTCCTCAACTGGGTTGTTTTTCTAATCTGGGGTTGCTCTTGTGGTTTCTACATTGTGGTAAGGCAGTCCAGATGACCTCACTCATTAGCTGGGGTCGTCAGTTGCTCCCTTCCATGTAGCTTTTCCAGCAGGATAGTCCAGGTGTCTTACATAGTAGTGTTCCAAGAGGGCAAGAGCAGAAAAAGGCCAAGTATCCAAAGTCACACAGTGTCCCTTCTGCCACCTTCTACTAGTGTATGCAAGTGAAAGGGACACTCCATATTCAGGGCAGAGAAAGAGGAACTGCAAAGAATGTGTAGCCATATTTAACCCACAATTCTCCTTTCCAGAAGTACTAGAGTAAGTCAAATCATCGTGGTTCTGACACGATGTGAGTTTAGTTTAGACTTTGTTGGTAGTAATAGGGAGGTATGGTTGGATTTTTAGCAGAGGAATGACACATTGAAAATGGTTGAGTAAGATTTAGATTTTCAGGTGAATTTGGGGCATGTGCCTCATTGGAATGAAATTAACTAGGAAACATAGTATTAATCTACACATGAGGTGATACTGACCTAGATTAAATTAATGATTGAATTTTTTGGTTTGGGAACCAATGTACATCTGCTTATTTTCCCATGTTTTCTCTGTGCTCTTACTTGTCTTTCTGCAGACATGGCTTTCTTACTTGTTAATTGCCAGCATGTTAGGTAAATATGTCATAGTCTTTCTTTTAAAAACTTAGAGATCATCACTTTCTTAGCTTGCCATTCTATAGGAATGCCTTTACATGCTTCATGTTTGTTTTATCTCAACCTTTAATAATATGAAATTACTGTTGGTTCACAGAATTTTTGCTTCTTGGAATTTGAATCTGCCACATTGCCTCTCAGTCATGGTTGACATTTAGCAGAAAATACCTAGAAAATTATTGAAACTTGTTCAAAAGCCCTTGAGCAGTGCACCATAAGTAGGCCAGATGTTGCAACTGGACAGAACTTGTAAAATCTAAAGAGTACTTAATTGACAGCTTTCCTTTTAACTTAATTCATTTTTGTTCTAGGTCCATTTATTTTTGAGATTACAACTTAAAGAAAATTCAAATGTGACTTTGTGACCTACTAATAAGGTTGTTTGTTTGATTCAGGAAAACAGAAGAAATTTCTTCTGGAATTTAGATGCTAGCTGTAAACTATACATTTACAAACCACAAAGAATGTATAATTAATTTAGGGATTATCTGTTTTTCTGAGCTATGCAGTAATTTTCCCAGATGGATTAGAGCCAAAGCATGACTCTTCTGGTGGAAAATTTGACTGAGACAGCAGAAGTGTGGAACATTGACATGGGTAGAAAGGAAACAGATGGGGTGTTTCATAGGTCATATCTTACTTCTGTTCAAGAAGTTGGTATTAGAAAGTAGGGATGTCTTTGTTCCTGTTGGTTGATTGGAAAATTTGCTCTAGGCTCTCATCTCTGTAACTGTTCATCTCTCATGTAAAGAGTATACTTATATTCCTAGAACAAGTGAATGGGTTGGAATGTATGGAGCACCTGCCATCTACTTGTAACCTTCCCTTATGTATGTGGTTTTCATTTTTGCAACCCTGCATCCATTATTCCTTATGCTATTAAGAGTATCTTATTTTTCCTTAGGGAAACTGTTGCTTCCCTGTGTGAGAATATTTTAATGAGATTTGTGGTCAAGATTCCTAGCCTTTCCAGTCTGACAAACAAATGCTTTCTCCCTGGAATTTTTACTAGCCTTTTTATATATTGCTGGATTAAATTTGCCAGTGTTTTATTTCAGAATTTTTTTCTACGTTAAACAAGACATGTATACCTGTAGTTTTTCCTTCTTACAATGCCTTTTGCGTTTTGGTAGCAAGGTTATGCAGGGAAGTTCTATTCTCTGGAAGGTTTTGTATAAAGTTGGTATTCATTCTATTTTAAATCTTTGTTAGAATTCTACCAGCAAAGCCCTCTGGGTCTAGAGTCTTTTGAGGGGTGTGCAAGGGTTGAGTTGGGAGTGAAAGAGGACATGGGAAGGTTTTAAATACTGGATCTGATCTTTTTAATAGAAATTTGACTCTTGATATTTTCTATTTTTTCTTATGTCAGTTTTGGTAAGATGTATTTTTCAAGGAATGTGTACATTTTATCAACATTTTCAAATGTATTAACATAAAGTTGTTCATAATGACTTTTTAATATTGTTCTCCACACCTGTGGTACCTGTAGTAATGTCCTTCTTTTCATTCCTGATACTGATTATTTTTGTTTACTCCTTTTATCTTGCTAAAAGTTTATCATTTTCATTTACCGTTTCCAAGAATGAGTCTGGTTGTTTTTGTTTTGTTTTGCTTTTTTCTCTAATGATATATTTGGTTTTTTTTCTATTGATTTCTACTTAGCTTGATAATTTCTTACATCCTCTATTTTTTGTGGGTTTTTTTTTTTTTTTTTTGCTGTTGTTTTTAAAGCTTTTTCAGAAAGAATTTTATGTCATTGGTTTTAAACCTTGCTTCTTTTCTGATATATGCCTGGTGAACTTTAAATTTCTCTCTAAGCACCAATTTTAAGTTGCATCCCATAAGTTTTGACAGTGTCCTATCTTAATTGTAATTAAAATAATTAAAATTTTTAAAAATATTTTCAAATTTCTATTGTTATTTTTTTCTTTGACCCACAGGTGATTTAAGAGTATGTTGCTTAATTTCTAAATGGGAAACTTTTTTCCTTATGTCCAACTGAGAGTGATTGAATGTGGCAAGAGTAGGATGATAAAAGTTACTTTACGTTACTACGCTATGTATATGATTATTTTGAATTTGCCTTTATTGTAGTGTTGGGTTTTTCGTGTAATTATATGTATACATATGTAATCTTTTAAACATGGGCATTGATTTAAATTAAGTATAAATGCAGAAAGTTCCCATTGTGGATGGTTTATCCTTTTGTTCATCTAATTACAAGTTATCACTGTTGATTTGGAAACAGATATTTTTGATGAATACTTTTTAATTCAGTTTTCAAAATATAGATTAAAAAACAACCAGAAGTAGTCAACAGTTGAACACAAACAAGTAAGTATAGCTTTCATATGAATAGTCACAGACTATTCAAGTGTGAATTAAATTTGGCTACCTTTTTACCAGTGATCCTTACAGTAGCTCACTTGCTGAAGATGGTTGGCTCTCTGGGGTTTTGTGTGTGTGTGTGCTTGGCTTTAAATGGCAAACTAGGCCTAATGGAAAATCCAGCCCTCCCCACCTCTTTGTTGTTGTTGTTTTCTTTAATGGCTCCCAAGCAAAGAATGGTTTTACATTTTTATTTATTTATTTTTTATTTATTTTGAACACTTGTATGGCTCCCTCTCCACCTCTCTCTCTCTCTCTCTCTCTCTCTCTCTCTCTCTTTTAAATTTATTTATTTAAATTCAAGTTTGTTAACATACAGTATATATTGATTTCTGGAGTAGAACCCAGTGATTCATCACTTGCATATAACACCCAGTGCTCATCCCAACAAGTGTCCTCTTTACGCCCATCACCCATTTAGCCCAATCCTCTGCCTACTTCCCCTCTAACAACCTTCAGTTTGTTCTCTGTCTTTAAGAGTCTTTCTCTTCTTTTAAAAATGTTTCATTTATTAAAAAATTTTTTCTAATGTTTATTTATTTTTGAGAGAGGGACAGAGACAGATGTGAGCGGGGAAGGGGTGGAGAGCGAGGGAGACACAGAATCCCAAGCAGGCTCCAGGCTCTGAGCTGTTAGCACAGAGCCCAGTGCGGGGCTTGAACCCATGAACCGTGAGATCATGCCCTGAGCCGAAGTCGAATGCTTAACTGACTGGGCCACCTAGGTGCCCCTAAAATGTTTTGTCTTTGAGAGAGAGAGAGGGGGAGAGAGAGCAAGCATGTGTGTGAGTGGGGGAGAGGAGGCAGAGAGAGAGACACACACAGAATCCCAAGCAGGCTTCAGGCTCTGAGCTGTCAGCACAGAGCCGGACGCAGGACTCAAACCCACAAACCGCGAGATCATGACCTGAGCCAAAGTCGGTTACCTAACTGACTGAGCGACCCAGGCTCCCCTGTCTTTAAGAGTCTTATTATGGTTTGTCTCCCTCTCTGTTTTTATCTTATGTTTCCTTCCATTCCCCTATGTTTATCTGATTTGTTTCTTAAATTCCACATATGAGTGAAATCCTGTGATATTTGTCTTTCTCTGACTGACTTATTTCACTTAGCATAATACACTCGTTCCATCCACATTCTTGCAAATAGTAAGATTTCATTCTTTTTGGTTTCCAAATAGTATTCCATTGTATACGTATACCACATCTTCTTTATCTGTTCATTAACTGACGGACATTTGGGCTCTTTCCATCATTTAGCTATTGTTGATAGCACTGATATAAATATTAGAGTGCATGTGCCGCTTTGAATCAACATTTTGGTCTCCTTTGGATAAATATCTGGTAGTGCAATTACTGGGTTGTAGGGTTTTACATTTTTAAATGGTTGGTGAAGAAGTAAATTCCAAGGAGAACATGCAACAGAGGCCATATGTAGCCACAAAGCCTGAGCTGTTTACTATCTGGCCCTTTATACAAAGTTTGCCGATCAAAAGTTTGTGTGACTAAGGATGTCCTCATTTTTAACTCTTGTCTCTCTTAATCTTTGAACTGTTATGCATGTTGCATGTGAGTTATTAACATGCTCTTAAGTAAGTCAGTGTCCAATTATTGAATCATTCTTATGTTTTTGTTTACTTTAAGTCTTTATATACTTACTTTATACCTTTGATTTCCTCTTATTTTATACTTGTTACACTGTGTTCACCTATTCCATATTTTCATCAGTCTGCTTTCTTGAAGCAGCTTGTATTTAGAAGTGAAATGGGATTTATGAGTAAGAGATTGAACATATTTAGAAAGAATAGTCTGGTGAAATGAATGCAGTGTGAGTTTCTCAGATTTGGATTTGAACCTCAAGTATACTACTTACTAACTGATCTTAAAAAAGATTTACAGTCTTTCTGATCTTCAGGTTTTTCACTTGTAGAATGGCAGTAACAGTCTCTATTTTGAAGTATTGTTAAGCTTTTAATGAGATTTAAAAGCTTATGGAGAAGACCTCCTTTGTATTAGTAGTTCATCAATAAATAGTAATTTTAGCTAATGGTAGTTGATAATCTAGTTTTAGTTAATGGTAGTTAATAATCTAAAAAGTGCATGACCTTATATACTTATTGTAGAACTCAGAATACTTGTTTCCATTGTTTTTAATAGAAAGAATTTTCTTATGTCACATATTTAGCACAATGGATTGAAATTCAGAAACCTACATGTTCTTTAGAGTAACTCTTCACCTTGAGAAAATTATTTAACCTCTGTGGGCCTAGGATCAAAACTATGGAGAAAGTTGATTGGGATAGATGATCACATTTGATAGATCTCTCTGTCTTTGCAGAGATAAAATAGTTAAATACACTAGGTTAAGTGGAAGCATAGAATGGGCTTTATTCCTAATAATTTGGTTCTCATTACTGAATTATATATATGCTTTTAGAAATGGGAATTATAACTCCCCATCTTAAGCTTTATTTAAAATGTAGGAATTTTAGTTATTACCACTGCCTAAAAGGTCTCTAGGGAAGAATGGATCATTCTTTTTTTTCTTTTTTTTAATTTTTTTTAACGTTTATTTATTTTTGGGACAGAGAGAGACAGAGCATGAACTGGGGAGGGGCAGAGAGAGAGGGAGACACAGAATCGGAAGCAGTCTCCAGGCTCTGAGCCATCAGCCCAGAGCCTGATGCGGGGCTCGAACTCACGGACCGCGAGATCGTGACCTGAGCTGAAGTTGGACACTTAACCGACTAAGCCACCCAGGCGCCCCAAGAATGGATCATTCTTTGAGAAAGGTGTCACATAAGAAAAATACTGAAATCTTAACTCAATTGAAAAAATTTAAACTTTGTGTTTGAATTATTTTCCATGTATTAATGCTATAGAGGAGTGCCTGGGTGGCTCAGTCAGTTAAGCATCCGACCTCAGCTCAGGTCATGATCTCACGGTTGGTGAGTTCAAGCCCCGCATTGGGTGAGCTCGAGGCCTGCTCCAGGTGAGCTTGAACCCCAGTCCGGTTTCTGCATTTTCTCTCCTTCTATGTCTCCCTCTCTCTCTCTCTCCCTCTCTCTGCACCTCATGGGATTCTCTGTCACTGTCTCTCACTCACATGCACTCTCTCTCTCTCTCTCTCTCTCTCAAAAACTAAATGAATAAAAACTTTATAAATTCTATAGAGACAAAGTGAATTTTAAAATGTATGAATATTTGAGTTTAGGGCTGGATTAAACATTCTTTACATATTATCCTTTATTGTTTTATCCTGGTATTATGGAATATTTGATAATAGTTCCAAGCTCTTCTTGATAATTGAAGATAATAATAGCAAGAAATATGGCTATAGTCCTCAATTTCAGTGTCACCTGATTTATATAGATGGTACATAATTTAGTAGTTGTTTGGAAAACAACTTTCTGGGCTCTTACATTTCTTTTGGGAAGACTTATTTCATTGTGAAGATGTTTGCTTTAGTTTTGAGATTGTCATATTGACATTTTATAATTCATTCATTTAAAATCATGAAAAAATGGTTGTTTAGTTTCAGAGATTAATATTCTAGACAAAGCTGTCTGAAGAGTAAATATAAAAAGATTTTGACATAGTGAGTTTGTGAATTACAATGGGTAGAAGAAAGTATAGTATAAAATAGCACACTGCTTTTCTTGTTGCTGGTTCAAATAAGTTTGATTTTAATCTAGTGGTTTGTTCTTTTAAACTGTGCAAAAGGTGTTGCTTGTCAGAGATGTTTCGCATCAGAAATGGCGTAAGAGACTCTAATAAGGTTTAGAGAGAAACTGAGGTTACCCTAATAAATACAGAATGCTAAATCTGCAAATAAATAAAGACAAAAGGGACATTCAGAAGTACAGTTTAATATTAATTCTCATTTGTATTCATTAGCACTTCAAAAATATTATCTTTCTTACCACATGATATGTACAGAGGCTAAGTGACTTAGTCATTTTCTGCAAGTCAGTGGCAGAAGCAGAAATAGGATCTTCCAAGGAATTATGAAATTATATCTAATTTTCAGTATACTGCCAACACTGTCATTTTTTATACCTTTTCAAGTTTCTCTTCTTTTAAATATTTACACAGGACATTATGTTTTTACTAGCCTACCAATAATGACCAAAATACCCTCTTTCATATTATAATTACTTCTGCTAATTGTAATCAGAGGTTCCCATATACCAATATTAGAAATGGCCATTTGAATCATTACATCTTCAAATTATATGGATATACCTGTATAAGCATATAAGGGCTATGTTTAATATTTATTGAGCTCAACTATAGTAACAGCTTATAATCTGTATAAATAAATACAAATGGCACATTTGACACAAGTTTGCTATGATCAGTACTTGTGTTTTACGTGGGTCATGGATCTATGGGAAGAAACCACATGCTGTAAGATTAGCTTAAGTTCCCTATTTGGTCAATCATACATAAGCTTATTAGAAGTGGGGTGGCCACATGGAGTAGGAATAGATGTAATATGTCTAAATGTAGCTTCCCTTGGCCCTTTAGAGTCCCTGATGGTCCCATAAACTGCCTGTGCAATTGTCTACACAAGGTATTGTCTTGCTAGCTCTAAGTCTATTTGCTGTTAATACTGTAATCTTTTTATACCTGGAACTAATGTCACCTTTTTGGAAGAATGTATACAAACAATCTATGCATTTCCATTTAAGGGTATATGTACACTTTAAGATCTTAGACGTTCTTGGCCACACCTAACATCAGTAAAACCCTATTCTGATCCTTGAGAATAAAAAAAATTCATTTCAAGATATCTTCAATAATAAATATGACTCTGGCTTCCCAGCATTTTGGAGAGTATATCTCCCTACAGTACTGTTAGCATTACATACTCTACACACACACACACACACACACACACACACACACACACACAAACACATGCGTACACGCATACATAGAAGATTGGTTGCAAAGTAACCTAAGCCAGTTGATCAATCATTATTATTTTATTTTTGATAGCTATTGGTATCTTCCCCAAACTAGAGGTCAGTGTATGCATGTGCAAAAACAGTCACACAACCTATTCTGTAACTCTCGTGAAGTCCTCGCTCTCTAACCTTTTAGGTGTTCTAGCAATGTCTTGTGTAAAAAGTTCTCTTAAGGCAGTTGTGGCATTATTCTAATTCCTGAATTTGGTCAATCTTCTGTTAAGGTATCAGAGAATATTTGAATCAGCCTCTGGATACTGTGTGGTTTTGGAACCTAAGCCTAACACACCATCCCAAAGATTATAGATTACTGGGTTTACTAGATTTTTGCATGTTGTTCACAAAGTGCTTCTACAGTTCACATTTTCGTGTATATTAAATTAATGTTCTATAACAATGAAATAATATTTCTTGAGTCTTTTTAGCTAATAAACTTTCATCGGAAATAAAGTTGGCTGAAGAGCTTAATATTACTGTTTCCTTTGGGATATTGGCTTTTCTCCCCAGATTTATGGGGATATAATTGACACATAACATTATGAAAGTTTAAGGTTATTGTGAAATGTTTACCACAATAAGGTTAGTTACTTAATTACCCATGTCTATGTATGTATGTGTATGTGGTGAGAACTCTTAAGATCTCTTTTAGCAACTTCCAAGTATACAATACAGTATTATTGTTTTATTTTTCAAATCTTTATTTTTGAGAGAGGGAGGGAGAGTTGCAGAGAGAGAGAGAGACATAGAATCTGAAGCAGGCTCCAGGCTCTGAGCTGTCAGCACAGAGCCCAGCGTGGGGCTCAAACTCCCAGACGGTGAGATCATGACCTGAGTTGAAGTCGGATGCTTGACTGACTGAGCCATCCAGGCACTGCTGTGGTTTCAGTTCTGAAGTCTTTAGTCCATTTTGAGTTACCTTTGTTAGTGATGTATGATAAGGGTTCAACTTAATTGTTCTGTATGTGGTTATCCAGTTTCCCCAGCACCATTTATTGAAGAGACTGTCTTTTCTTCATTGAGTAATCTTGGCTCCCTTGTCAAAAAAGCAGTTGACTAAACATGTGAGGGTTTTTTTCTGGGCTCTTGATTCTTTTCCATTGGTCTCTGTTTTTATGCAAGTACCATACTGTTTTGATTACTATAGCTTTGCAGTATAGTGGGAAATAAACCTGTGATTCCTCCAACTTTATTCTTCCTTAAGATAGCTTTGGCTATTCAGCAACTTTTGTGGTTCCATACGAATTTTAGGATTGTTTTTTCTATTTCTGTGAAAAATGCAATTGGAATTTTGTTGGGGATTGCATTGAATCTGTAGATTGCTTTGGGTAGTATGGACATTTTAACAATAATAATCTCTTCATCTGTGAACATGGGATATCTTTCCATTTATGTCTTCTTCCATTTCTTGCATTAGAGTCTTGGTGTACAGATCTTTCACTTCTTTGGTTAAATCTATTCCTAAGTATTTTATTGTTCTGATGCTGTTGTGAATGGAATTTCTAAGAAAATTTTTCACGTTTTGTGATTAGTGTATAGAAACAACTGATTTTTGTATGTTTATTTTGTATCCTGCTATTTTACTAAATTTGGTGATTGGTTTTAAAACAGTTTAAAAACTGTTTTTTTTAGTGGAGGCTTTAGGATTTTATATCTACAAGATCCTGTCATCTGCAAACAAAAACAAGTTTACTTTTTCCTTTCTGATTTGGATGCCTTTTATTTCGTTTTCTTACCTAATTGCTCTGGCTAGTACTTCCCCTACTATGTTGAACAGGAGTAGTGAGAGTGGGCATCCCTTTGCTTCTCGCTGATCTTAGAGGAAAAGCTTTCAACCCTTCACCATTAAGTGTGATGTTTGCTATGAGTTTTTTATATGTAGCTTTTAATATGTTGAGATATGTTTCTTATGCACCCATTTTTTTCGTGTTTTTTTATATGAAAGGATGTTATATTTTGTCAAATACTTTTCTGAATTTATTGAGATAATCATATGATTTTTGTCTTTCATTCTATTAATATGGTGTATCACACTTAATGATTTGGATATGTTGAAGTATCCTTGCATCCTGGGGATATCCTACTTGTTCATGGTTGTGATCCCTTTAATATGCTCTTGGATTAGATTTGCTTATATTGAGAAATTTTTTATCCAAATTCATTAATCTGTAGTTTTCTTCTTGTAGAATCCTTTCTTGGCTTTGGACTTAGGGCACTGCTGGCCTCATAAAATGAGTTTAGGAGTAATCTCTCCCCCTTTATTTTTTGAAAGTTTAAGAAGGGTTCGCATTAATTCTTCAAACGTTTGGTAGAATTCATCAGTGAAACAATCTGGTCCTGGGCTTTTCTTTGTTGGCAGGTTTTTGATTACTGATTCAGTCTCCTGACTTGTAACTGGTCTTTTTAGATTTACTGTTTCTTCATTATTCAATTTTGGTAGGTTGAATGTTTGCAGGAATTTAAGTATTCTAGGTTATTCCATTTGTGTTGGCATTTTATTGATACTACTAGTAGTCTTAAGATCCTTTGAGTTTCTGTGGTATCAGTTGTAATTTCTCTTATTTCATTTATAATTTTATTTGTTTGATCCTTTCTTTATCCTAGTCTGGCTAAAGATTTGTCAATTTTGTCTTTTCAAAATATCAGCACCTAATTTCATTAATATTTTCTGTAGTTTTTCTGATCTCTATTACATTGATTTCTGCTCTATTATTTCCTTTCTTCTGCCAACTTTGGGCTTAGTTTGTTCTTTTTTGTTTACTTGCAGTGTAAAGTTAGATTGTTTATAGCAGATATTTCTTTTTTATTAATTAATTTCTAGTTTCATATCATTGTTGTCAGAAGATACTTTGTATGATTTCAGTGTTCTTTTTTTGTGACCTGTTCTAATCTACTCTGGAGAATGTTCCATGTGCACTTGAAAGCTATGTGTATTCTGCTGCTGCTGGATATAATATTCTGTATGTGTCTGGTCCTTTTTGTCAAAAAAGTGGTTCAAGTCCAGTGTTTCCTTATTGATTTTCTGAATGAATGATTTGTTCATGGTTCAAAATAAGGCATTAAAGTAGTCTACTGTTATTGTATTGTTGCCTGTTTCTTCCTTCATTTCTGTTAGTATTTGCTTAATGTGTTTTGGTTCTCTGATGTTGGGTGCCTGTATATTTACATTGCTTAGTGGATTGATCCCTTTATCATTTATAATTACCTTCTTTGTCTCTTTTAAAAGTCTTTGGATTATAATCTATTTTGTCTGATATAAATATAGCTATCCTTACTCTCTTTTGGTTTCTACTTGCATGGAATATCTTTTCCATCCTTTCATTTTGAGCCTCTTTATGTCCTTAAAGCAGTGAGTCTCTTGTAGGCAGCAGGTAGCTATTTTTTTTTTAATTTTTTATGTTTATTTATTTATTGAGAGGGAGGGAGACCAAGTATGAGCAGGGGAAGGGCAGAGAGAGAGGGAGACACAGAATCTGAAGCAGGCTCCAGGCTCTGAGCTGTCAGCACAGAGCCCGACATGGGGCTTAAACTCACGAAACGTGAGATTGTGACCTGAGCTGAAGTTGGAGGTTTAATATGTTGATCCTCCCAGGCATGACTGGGTTTTGTTTCTTTATCCATCTAGTCACTCTATGTTTTTTGATTGGAGAATTTAGTACATTTACACTTAGAGTAATTACTGATATTTAAGGAGTTACTAATGCCACCTTATTAATTGTATGGGCCAAAACATTAAAGAGGAGGGAACGCTCTCAAACTAATTTTATGAGGCCAGCATTACCCTGATACCAAAAGCATTACCCTGAAGGACTCTACAAAAAAAGAAAACTAGAGACCAGCATCCCTGATGAATATACAAAAATTATCAGCAACAAAATATAAGCCAATCTTGAAGGGCTTATTCCCTAATAAAATATTTTATTACTCCTTACATGTAGATTAGAGCCACACATATACCAGTACACACAAATACTTTCACTACATATACCATTTGCTAAGGTATTCTAAAGTTTATTACTGACATTGTAGTATAGTTATATAGAGACTGATAAATCTATTGTTGATCATCCTTTAAGGGAAGTTACATTTGGTGTTCATTTTATTTTGGTTTCTGTTATATTTCTAGTAATGTGTATACAGAGACCACTGCATCAGAACAGATGTCATGCCTGATCTAATTCATTTAAAGGAAATCAGGTTTTGTAGAAATAATAAGTTAGGCAAATGGTTTTTTTAATGACCATTTATCTTAACTATGGTATACAATATTATATAGTAGAACAATCATCTTTAAAGGGATAATCTGTAATCAGGTAAGAAATCTTAAGTTAGATGAGCATTTAGTACTAGTCTAGCAAGTGAAAACAAGCAGGCATGTGCTAACTGAATTATGGGTTGTATTAATGTTCAAAGATATAACAGACTTAATTTAAATATTTGAAACTTCTCTATTTAGAAAACAAGGCAAATAAATTGTATCTTATGTTCAAAGCTTAAACCCAAAGAGAATGCTGTTTCTGATATATGCTCTATGCATGTATAAATGTTCATATATTCATACTCTCCTCCCTTCGCCTGCGTTTTCTCTGTCCATTGAGGTTCTGTCCATTTTTCAGGGCCTCTGACCAATAAGCTGCTTCCTAAAGACTTTCCTCAATTTCCTTCTTGCTTAAAATTATCTCTTATAATTCTTGTTGGAAGCTCTCAGGTATTTTACTTGTTTTTATCTTAACCTCTTTAGTGCTAACTACCTTGAGAGTAGGGGCTATTTCATTCATCTTTGTATCTTCCACAGTATTGAACAGAGTGCCTCCTAGAGAGTAAGTTTTGAGTATATTTTTAGGAATGCATTTACTTAGAGTTTTAATACTAAAATATCCCAGAGAAATTCATTGTAAGGATGTTTTTTATTTCATCCTGATTAATCTGATTGGTTTTTATTTACTTATTTTTTTGGTTTTGAATCCAAACTGCTTCAAGGGAAGATTCTTGGAATTAATTCGGGAAGCATCTTGACTTTTTCTATGGAGTATTTGGACTTTAGGAAAATTATATCCATATCTTTATATCAAAGTGTAAAAATTGGCAGGACTGATGGTAATTATAGGAGGATGGATGTTTAAAGGGCATGCCATGTAGCTTGCTATTGTGCATCTTTTCTCTTTACTGAATCCTGTTTCCCCCTCCCCAAATATCCAGTCACTAGGAAAGAAGATATTAGGCTAGACTAACATCACTAGGCTAGGAGATGCTTCTTTTAGTTTAACTGCTAAGGTTATTAATGATGTTTAAAATTTAAAAGCTTTGTGAGATCATGGTTTGCTCTTGCAGTTGATGAATGTTTTTGTAACCTTATAAGTTAGAAACAGTATGGTTTACATACTGTATTTAATTTTTTTTAATGTTTATTTTATATTTGAGAGAGTGTGTGTGCCAGTGGGGGAGGGGCAGAGAGATAGGGAGACACAGAATCTGAAGCAGACTCCAGGCACTGAGCTGTCAACACAGAGCCCGGCGAGGGGCTTGAATTCACAAACCGGGAGATCATGACCTGAGCCAAAGTTTGATGCTCAACCAACTGAGCCACCCAGGCACCCCAATACATGTTATGTCTAATGTAAAGGAAAAGTTGAAAATAATTTTACCATACTCTGTGTTCTTCATCTAAGCAAATTTATTTTTCTTTTTGATATAAAAAAAATTGGAAGAGTGATGCTATATTGGTTTATAAATAGACTGTTTTCATGCAACCACTCCCAAACAGTGCTTTTCAAAGTGTGGTCGGTATTTATTTATTTATTTCAAGTATAATTAACATGTAGTGTTGTATTATTTTCAGGTATACAATATAATGATTCAACAATTCTATATATTACTCAACACTCATCAGGATAAGTGTACTCTTAAACTTATATCACCGATTCCCCCATTTTCCCCTGCAAAGTATGGTCATTTGACAGTAGCATAAAATTACTTGGGAACTTCTCTTCTTTTTTTTCTTAAATTTTTTAATGTCTATTTATTATTGAGAGGGAGAGAGACACACAGAGCATGAGCAGGGGAGGAGCAGAGAGAGGGGGAGACACAGAATCTGAAGCAGGCTCCATGCTCTGAGCTGTCAGCACAGAGCCCAACATGGGGCTCAAACTCACAAACTGTAAGATTGTGACCTGAGCCGAAGTCGGTCACTCTACCAACTGAGCCACCCAGGCGCCCCTGGGGAACTTCTTACAAATCCAATTGCTCAGCGCCCTCCCCCACCCCACCCCCGGCCTGTTGAATCACAAACTCTAGAGATGTGGCTAAGTAATTTATTTTAACAAACTGTCTAGATGGATCTGATGTATACCTTTAATACATACAGTTAATAAGATGGCATTAGTAAGTCCTTACTTATAAATAATTACTCTCAGTGTAAATGTATTGAATTCTCCAGGCAAAAGACGGAGTGACTAGATGGTTGAAAAGACAAAACTCAACTATATGCTACTTACAAGAGACCACTTCAGCTTTAAGGACACACATAGGCTCAAAGTAAAGGGATGGAAAAAGATTAAGAACCACTGTCTTAAAGTATAAAAATTTGATATTTAAATCCTGACGGAGAAAATGTGTAACAGAAAAAGAGATAGTTTACTACCAATGAATTATTTTTGGGAGT
Source organism: Panthera uncia (assembly GCF_023721935.1). Lineage (NCBI taxonomy): Eukaryota > Metazoa > Chordata > Mammalia > Carnivora > Felidae > Panthera > Panthera uncia. The sequence goes on along the minus strand of NW_026057582.1, from coordinate 34,698,684 downwards.
TTATCATGACCAATTGGTCTCAGACACCTGGCAGAGTTTACTAGTGTAATAAATATTCACATCTTGTTCCCCTTAAATGTAGAACTTCATACAATATGATGGAGGTGAAGTTCATATTAGCTCAAAAGCACTTATTGGGAACCTTCTATTTATTCATTTTAGGAAGATTGCTGCTTTTGTAAGATTTATATTGACTCACTTATGCAGCCGAAGCTTTTATTAACAGCAAGAGCCTTGAAAGGAGAATGTGAATAAAATATTGCTGTACTTGTTTATGTCAAAGAATATAAACCAACATGTATAGATTTCAGGTTATCCATTCCAGCCTTGTTTTCCAATTAAAACTTATTAGGATTGTTTTTCATAATTCATCTATGTGTGCTATGTGAGTTGGTATGTTTTCTTATTAATAGATGTCAATCATTTTTACCTTTTTTGTTCTACCCATTTTTTCTTCCTTGAATGATGCCATTATTGCCAAATCAGCAAGGAGATACTTATTTAGGAGTTTTTTGCTTTTTAAAAAAAAACGTTTAATTTTTTATTTTGAGATAGAGAGTGAGCGAACATGAGTGGGGGTGGCCAGAGAGAGGGAGAGAGAGAATCCCAAGCAGGCTCCACACTGTCAACACAGAGCCTGACAAGGGGCTTGATCCCACGAACTACGAGATCATGACCTGAGGTGAAATCAAGAGTGGGAGTCTCACCCAACTAAGCCACACAGGTCCCCCAAGTTCTTTGTTTTCTAACAGGACTTTTGCATATTTACACAAACATTTGGTTAAAGAAAGATATGTGTTGATATTTGGACAGATTTTTATTTTCTGAGTCTTGAGAGAATACAGCTTACTTTGTGCATTACATCTGGCTGAGGCTATTAGAATCTCATTGCTGTAACTGTAAGTCAGGGAGTTGAATGTGCCTTTGAGGTGTAGGAAATAGGACAATGTACTTGAGTGTACTTTGCTCCACAGAGGCATAGCCTGAGAGGAGCATAAATGTCAGAATGGTCACTTTAACCAGATTTTTTCTTCTATCCAATTTAAATTTAATATTTAAAGTTATGAATACTCATTTTTGGTTGCATATCCATATTTTATTCATGATGAACGCATGATTTCTTTCATTTTGAATTTATGTGGGTTTTTTTTTCTGGAAATTTTATGCTATTCTGAAATATTTTGACATAAAATATACTTCATTATTTTTGGATAGATTTATAGTAATGTTGGTATTTCATGATCTCTGCTTACTTCACTAACCTTTATTCTCAGTATTCCTAATTTACATTCTAAACTTCTGCTTTATTGAGCAATTTACAGTTCCTCAGAAGTACCATGCTTCCTGCCTCTGTTCCCTTTGCACATTTTGCTATTTTGATGAGTCAGCCCCATCTTTGTTTTATTTTATTTTATTTTTATTTTTTAATGTTTATTTATTTTTGAGAGAGACAGAGTGCGAGCACGGGAGGGGCAGAGAGAGAGGGAGACACAGAATCCAAAGCAGGCTCCAGGCTCTGAGCTGTCAGCACGGAGCCTGACATAGGGCTTGAACTCACCAACCGTGAGATCATGACCTGAGCTGAAGTCAGATGCTTAACCGACTGAGCCACCCAGGTGCCCCAGCCCCCATCTTTCCTAAGCACTTTTAGTGGGTCCTACTGGTCTGTTAAGACTCAACCCAAGCTTGTACTCTGAGAATCCTTTCCCGATTCCACTCAGTTTTCTGTGTGTGAGTGTGTTCTCCTGGTACCTGTGGCTAACTCTAGTCATTTTACTTACCCCAGCATAATAAAGCTTTTTACAGTTGTTTCTTCAACTGAATCTTACGTATCTTGAGGGAGTGGACCATATCTTACTCATCTCTGTATTATAGTGCCTACTTCAGAAGTTGGTCCCTTTAATAAAATACCCTACAAATGAATGAGTGAATGAGCAAGTAAATGAACGTGACTGATTTGTATCTGACTAAAAATCATTCCTATATTCTTAGCTAGTAACTGTCATCTTAGACATGTTTATCATGCCTATTGTATCTTCGATCCCCTGTATTACGTTGGAGATAGTGCATGTTGTGTAAGTTAATTGGAATTTAGGATGATATTTTGTATAAATCATACAATAGACATACTTATTTGTAGATTTAGTAATTTTATGATTGAAGGTTAGCATACTTAGATACCATCTTTTTTTTTTTTTTTAAGATTTTGTTGATCTGCCTTTTACCCCTTTGGTAAAAGTATTCCTTTTACATATTTGGGCTCCATTTAGGGCTGTGGGTTCCTTTGTATTGTGGATTTTTTTGTGTTTATGATGTACATGGAGAATTCTTGTCAGTAATTATGTAGTAGTTCCTTCTGAAATTTAGTATTCTCATGTCATTGTGGAAGATATTAACCATAATATTTTTTGTAGGTCAGGTAACTATGATAGCCATCACTGTGAAAAAATATAAAAACCTACACTGCTCTTTATAACCAACAGGAAGACTTAATAAAGCTTTGACAAATGGCTTATAGACTCTAGACAATAGAAGTTATATTGAATTATTTGGATTGCTGAACATAATAAGCATAAAAGAGAAAGGAGAACGCTGAGTCAAATGTAATGCATTTAGCATCTATAATAACTGTTTTTTAACGTTTATTTATTTTGAGAGAGCACGCAAGTATGTGCAAGTGGGGGAGGGGCAGAGAGTGAGCACAATAACTTTTCAAATTATTTTTAATGTTTGTTTATCTTTGAGAGAGAGAGAAAGGGGTGAGGGGGAGAGGAGGGGGGCAGAGGATCTGAAGTGGACTCTGTGCTGACAGCAGAGAGCCCTTTGAGGGGCTTGAACTCACGAACCGTGAGATCATGACCTGAGCTGAAGTTGGACGCTTAACTGACTGAGCCACCCAGGTGCCCAGTAACTTGGTTTTTAATGGCTAATCAGTACATAGAGATCATTGGTGCTTCCCAATGTTGTTTTCATATGGAGGGTCTCATCTTTGTTGTGTAGAGTAGGCAGATATTTAAGAAAACAGTGTTTCACATTTATTTTCTTTAAACTTTTTAAATTAGATCTGAATTAGGCAGCTAAGAATCTTTGTTTATTTCTTAATACCAAACCTTAAAACTCCTGATTCAAAAGATTAAAGAAAGTAAATTGCTGTCTATCACGGCTGTTATTTGCTTATCAGGAACATTAAAAAATGTAACTTAGATGGAAAGATGATAGGTTCAGGTGGTAACAGAGAAGTAGAGAAAGTAAGTCAGATTGAAGACCTGTAAATTTGGAGCCAAGTTCTAATACCTTGATGCATCCTGTGCCTAGGATATACATACATATATTTACATATATTACCTTTAATTTCAGGTGAGAATTACAGTTTACTTTGCCTAAGGTTCTTGTTTTACATCTTCTTGATACTTAACTCTTTAGTTTGTATATGTTTGCATTTAGCATACCGGCTTGTATGTACCAGCTTGAATGAAGTGACCTTCATTCATACATTCAGTCAGGCTGTCTAATTAGAGACATTTGAAATTATATTCATCTCTGTTATTTAATTATTAACTAGGTGAGTTACTTATTCTTTCTGACCCTAGTTTCTTCATTTATAAACCAAGAAATTAAACTTCTTGGTCAAAGTTTGTTTGGTTGGTTGGTTGGTTTTGTTTTGTTTTTTCAGATCACAGAAATAAACTTGAGCACAAGATGGGATTCTTTTGTAAGAAATACATGGGTATCCTTTGGAACCCAAGGGCAGGATGCAAGTCAAAACCTTTTAGGAGTTTAGAAACACAATTGGAAAGCTAATAGAAACCCAGACCTTTAATCTCTGTTTCTGTCTTTGTCTTTGCATTTGTTTCTCTGTCTCATCTGTCTGTGTCATCTCTCTGTCTATCTTCCTTATTTATGCTTTATGTCTCCCATCTCATTTCTGATTCTCTTTGTGTATCTACCTAATTCTTCTCCCCCCCTCTTTCTGCAGATCACTTTTCATTGCTTTAGTGTGCACATGGCCAAACATCGGAATCCACAACTCCTCGATTTACATAACTTCAGTTTGAGTGACCAGCTGAGACTATGTCCTGGCTCTCAGTCTATATTCTAAATTTCCAGGAGAAAGAAACTAATAGGCCCAGCTTATCTCAGTTGTATACATCCTGCCCAATGAACTATGGGGAAGGGAGAAAGGGTTAGTTACATAGTACAAACATTGGCTACTCTTTAGGTAGTAGCAGGGGTTAGTGCTGAAAGAAGGTGGCCAGTGGCTGTCCATTTAATGCCTTATCTCGTTAGCGCTGCTGTGATCATTATATTAAATAACACATGAAATATCTGTGAATTCCTAATAGGCAGTGGAGCTGAAGTAGTAGAGAATACTGTGTATCACCATAAAGTGGATGCCTCTCAAACATTAATTGTTTGACTTAATATTCCTGGGCAAGAGGAACAGTTATCACTCACTTTATAGGTGGTCACAGAAATGTAAAGCAACCTGGTTACTATTACAGAGTGAAGTAGTTTTAGACTTAGAATCTAAGTATGTAAATTTTCTCTTTCTTTTTATTAAAATGCACTTGCTAAGTTCCTAATAGTATATGAAGCTATGCCAAGAAAATTACTTTGGCCTTCCCCTGATCTCAAGAAGCATATAATTAAGATATGCATTAGACATTGCAGATAGCCAATAAGAAATATTAGTCATGAAAGGGCTAGTGATGTACTTGGCATATAATGCAATTTTAGGGCGCACATATATGGGTTAGAATACAGTATTAACATTACAGATGATATTGGGGTAGATATTGAAGTGTGGCCATGGGAATTACATGTCTCACCTGAGCAGAGTAAGTAGTGTCATTGATACAGTATATTCTGGGATGTAATGTGAAACCTTTTTAATGTTATTAAATATTACATTATTTATATATATTAAATATATATTATTATATATATCAGATTCAAAACTTGAATGATTGTTTAAAATTGTAAAAACCCATGGTAGTTAATAATTAAGGGCTGTAGATTCTAACTATCTCATTACCAGTCTTTGAAAGGAAGGAAAGACCAAGAGATGGGCCTGCAGGGGTATTAATTGCATTGTTCATGCTGTCTCTGTCTGCTGTATCTGTGTGAAAGTGGAATAGTGAATACACTGTTAACTAATTGTAGGTCACATGTAGGCATGATCATTGATTCTTTTTAGTCATTAAGGTAGTTGTTGGTTACATTGTGTATATTCATTGCACGAGCTAATGCATAGACTGGTAGAGGCCTAACCATGAAGGTCTTTCTCTTTGTGATGGTAGAGAATAAATTCTCATTTATATTCAAACATGCACACAGCACTGGAATAAAATTCCTTTAAAGACTTTTCCAACACTCTAAAAAAAGATCGATTCGAGACTTTTTCAGAGGTAAGAGGGAGTGTTATCCTTTGTTCAGAAATTAAGAAAATAACAGCAAATGGTGATTTCTTTGATAAGACAGCAAGTTAAAAAGAGACCATGATGATTGAATTCATTAAAATGGTGTGCTGTGGTGTTAAGTATTATGAAATAGTTTTCAGATTTTGCTACAGCAGGTCTGAAAGTGACAAAATTACAGAACAAGGAGGAAATTATTTCATTAGCTTATATGTTGCTGTTGATTGTATATGCAATGAATCTAAGGAAAATTTGCAGAAAGATATATGGCTCCCTTTCCTGTAAGGAATAAAGCCTGGAGTAAGTAAAGCTTTCTGTTGATGATTTATCATTTTATATAAGACTTTGAAAGAGAGCCTATAGGTCAGAGTAAAGTTAAGTTCTAAGTTTTAGGTGTGATTAAAATAGAAGATGCATGTTAAAGCAGTTAGAAAAAGAGATAATGGCTCATTATCCAAAGTTTACATTTAAAGTTTTAGAAAATTTTTCTTATGTTTTTTTTTTTTTTTTTAATTTTTTTTCAACGTTTTTTATTTTATTTTTGGGATAGAGAGAGACAGAGCATGAACGGGGGAGGGGCAGAGAGAGAGGGAGACACAGAATCCGAAGCAGGCTCCAGGCTCCGAGCCGTCAGCCCAGAGCCCGACGCGGGGCTCGAACTCACGGACCGCGAGATCGTGACCTGGCTGAAGTCGGACGCTTAACCGACTGCGCCACCCAGGCGCCCCATCTTATGTTTTTGAATAGATTATCAAACAGATACATATAATTTTTTCAGTCAGATGGTGTTTTGGGACTCTTGCCATATTACATACCTTTAAAATATTGGCCTGACACATGCATATGCATATGTGACCATACTTATTTGTTGAGGAAGGAATCAATATCAAAAAAGACTGTCAAATAAATAAAAAATTTTTAATTGGATATTTATGTAAAGGAAATCAGAATGCATAAGGAAAATGGGAATATGGAGGCTGGAATAAAAATGTTATTTTAACACTTTTTCCTCTCTGTTGAAGCATAAAAATTTAGTGGATTTGTGAATGATATGCATTACCTCCTGCCTAAAGGACCAGTGTCATTCCATCAAGTTTGTACAGGCAGCCCTGCCTGAAATTAAAGGCACAGTTGTGGTTTTAGATATCATACAGTTAACTGCAAATCGACCAACTGCAATAGTGTGAGCAAAGTGACTATATGACTATTCCTCTGGCTAGTAAAGACATTAGTATTTACAAAATACAGCAGCAACATCAGTTAGTTGAGGGTTATGGCTCAAGTGCAGTGTATCGTAGGGAATATCCCTTTAAACCTATATTAACAAATTTCCTTAGCTTTGAAGTGAGGAGAGGTTTTAGGGCACTCTTTCCCCCCACCTCCCCTTCAAAGATGACAAATGGAGAATACCTTGCCTAGGGATCTTTAGAGTTTGTTAAATCACAAATCTCTGCCCCAAATTATTTCTATCATTTGAGGTATTAAACATCTTTCTTGACAGATTCTGTAAACTACATTTAGGTATGTAGTTCAGTCTCATATAAATACATTGTAACTTTCAGAATACAAAACAATCTAATACCATTTCTTACAAAAATAACTACCAAAGTTTACCTTTCAAGCAGCTGTTAGAATGACACATTAAACTTTTAATCTAAACTATCTATAATAGTAGAATTTGAGTCAGTTGGCTTAGTTGGTGTCAAAGGGCAGGATGTTAAGGAAAAAGTCATGAATTGGTCCCCACCCCAAATTGTTAGATTTATCTGGGGGAAAATGTAGTTAGAGATAGGTAATTTTTAAAAATCTTATATACATATATGTACATGTCTTATTGACTCCTTATCTCTCTTTGAATAGTGCCCATTTGAGAACCGAGTTAAATTTTGTAGGAAAGAAAAGAAAAGAAGTTACTCAAAACATATTGTTCCATTATCTTAGTTTATTAGTTTTCTGTTTCTGTGTAGCATATTGTTACCTTAGAATTATTTTGGGGTGTTTAATGAGATGACATCTGGCTTCCCCAGGATAAGTGATTGGAGAAAGTCAGAAGCTACAATGTTTTAAATGACCTAGCATCTGAAGTCATACTTCATCATTGGCAGTATCATATTAGTTACCACATAGGGTATATCTAGGGCGTATCTTGTGGAAGAGGAGTATGTAAGAGAGTGCGTACCAGGATGTGAGAATCATTCTGGGCCATCTTGTAGCGTTGCTACTACTATACCTCATACCTAAGTTACTTACATGTTCATAGAATTTGATAACTGTAGAGGATTTTAAGGGTTATCTCTGTTAACTCTCTCATTGTTACAGCTGAAGGAATGGAATATTAGCCAACTGAGTATTTCCCCCAAGGTGATATGGATAGTTCCTGGCAGAGCCCAGACTAGAACCTAAGCCTCTGAACTTCAAGACAAGTTGGTTTTTTTTAGACCTTATAATGTCACCATTGGTTCTACTAGCATATTACTGTTACAGGAGGGTGGGAGAGATGCTGGTCCTTGTCTCACGGAGTCAAAGAATGAATCTCGCAGACAACAGAGTAAAGCAATAGAGTTTATTGAGAGAAAGTATCAAGCTCTCAAGAGTGAGAGGGGTCGCAACTGGGTGGCCGCCGAGGATTTTTGTCCCTGACTTTTTATTGGGACCTTATCAGAAAGTTTGTGAGATTTCATGCATGGCACCTAGACTGGGCAGGTCCAGAATACATTTATCTTAACCTCTTTTTCCCCAAACTCTGCTGCCTTTGCCAATTCCTCAGCCAGTTTCCCCCTTGTAGCTGCAGCCTGCCTTCCTGAAGGTCCCTTACTTCTTCCTACCTAATGTTAAACCTTTCCCCACTCATTACAATTTGGGAATCTACATAAACTAAATATTTAATTGTTTTAATAGATACTCTTAACTCTTTTTACATTTCTTGGTTAATTTATTTATAAATACTTCTATTTCATTTGCTTCCCAACTCCACTCTTGGGATATTCTCTCACTCTGTCCCCCACTTCTTCCCTCTCCTGTCGCTTTCAATTTTATGGTTCTCTACCTGAATAATGATTGATTTGAAATGATAGCCAGAGTAAAGTGCTGACTATATGTAATATGAAGTAATAGGAAATAACATTAACGTGTACTTGTAAAAATGTAGATATTTTTAAGCTGCTTCTCTTTTGACACATGTATAGATGACTTGTATTTTTTATTACAATTTTAGACAAGGAGCAAAAAAAAGTATAATTAAAGTGATTTTCTTATGTTGTTACACAAAAGTGAAGATTGAGGAGTGGCATGTGTAATTACCATATTTCCTTCAGAGATCATGGCTTTTGATTTCCTTGAAGCTCATAGAACTCGGCATATGGTAGTCAGGTTGCCTTACCTCAGAAAGATACTTGCTTCATAGTATCTTGAAGCATAATTATTGAAACAACAAATAAAGTAGAAATAGCAAGGGATAGAAACAATAGATAAAAATTAAATTACTGATATTGAAGAAAGGCTTGACATAGTCACAAAATGTAGGTGAAAAAGTAGGAAATTGAAGCACAGAGAATATGTTAGATATGGAGAACCAGCAGAGATCCAGCATTAAGATAATTGCACGATGTAGACAATGGAAAATGTGGAAGAGATAAATTATTCAAAGATATAATAAAGAAGCTTTCTCTGAAAAGAATAAGCAATTTAATCATCAAGTCAAAATGATATTTTGGGTCTTAGGGAATTTAATTGCCTAACATATCTAGGTTAAATGATAGAATTAGAGTTTTGATATTTCTCCAATTATCAATAAAGAAGGGCATTTCATTTCAAAGAGGGGGAAGGTGGGCTCTTCCCCACCTTGGTAAAGGTTGGTAAACATCTTCCCAGGAGCAGTGAATGCTTAAAGCCATTTTAGTAATCTCTGTACACTTCTAAAATAAAGAAAATGTCATCCGGGAATATTATTCCAAGCCAAGATACCATTCAAGTATAAATTCCATAGTCACATACTCCCAAATACCCATGGGTACTCTTGAGAAGAGTTCATTTAATTATAAAATCCAGCCAATTAAAAGATAAAGCAAATTGGTAACAAAATTGGCAGTGACTCCATTTAAAATGAAATACTAGACATTTATGCAATTTATGATTATGGAATTTAATATATTTGTTGTAAAGTTTGACAGTGCGAGTAATAGCATGCCCACATAATTTGGAGTGGAAATATGAGTATTCTTATGTCTCAGTTAATTATCTCTAAAATTAAAAATTTACTTATGAAGACATGATAATTCCAGTCTGTTAATATTTTTTCACAATTTTTTTAACCTTAGTCTTTTAGAAAATATCAATTTGAAATTGAGAAGTTCATGTATTTTCATTGAGGTTGTGCTTCTATTAACTTCAATGTATTCTTCTGTTAAATTAAATGCATTATATTTAAAAAGCACAAACAATATCAATTGGATACAATTTATATAAAAACTTTATTTCTGCATATGCATTGAAGTGGCTAGAATTATGTTAACTTAATGTAAATGATAGCTATTTTTGTATGATGGTATTTGAGGATTTTTTTCTAAATTTAAAAATTACTTTAGCCCTTTCAAATAGTATGTACAGACTTACACAAAAATTAGTAAAATATTTATAAATATTCAAAAAAGTTAATTTCCTATAAAATAAAATTTTCATATATTTAGGAAACAGTTATGACTCTTACACGTTGAAAAAAAGGCCCAGAAATGACATGTTTGATTCTTTGTCTACTGCTGTTTTTACTCTCTTAATGTGAGTAATAACACATGGAATTAAGATGTTTCTAGGGTATTGGTATAGAGCTACAGTGTGTTACAAAGAAAACAAATAATAGGCTCCATGTGCTTGTATGTATGCATGTATAAAATAGGCTGAAAATTTTTAATAAGGCAATCTTACCTATTTAGTACATGTACTGTTAATATTTTGTGAATCAAATTATATTGTTTAGGTAACATTTAGAAAAGAAAGTTAGGCATAAAAGATGGCAACATAGTCTGGTTTTTTTTTTTTTTTTTTAATGTTTATTTTTGAGAGAGAGTGCAAGTGGGGCTGGGTCAGAGAGACAGGGGAACAGAGGATCTGAAGCAGATTCCGCACTGACAAGCCCAATGCGAGGCTCCAACTCATGAACAGTGAGATCATGACCTGGGCCGAAGTGGGACACTCAACTGACTGAGCCACCCAGGCGCCCCAGCAGCATAGTCTTAACACTGAGTCTCATGGATTCTTGGACTTAAAGTATTGCTAAATATGAATATTATTGTGTCTTAGATTTATACAACTAGTTTGTGTGTATGCATGCCTGATTTTATAAAAGCAAATGTGCCCCATGTATTTGTTGTGTAGTTATACATTACAAATTTGTTTGTTGACAACTGTGAATTACATAGCATTGGATGATAATATAGCCGTACTACTTTCAAGTTTTTGTTAAACCAAAATAAGGATAACATACTATTTTTAAGTAGAGAGTCCACTGGACCTGATACAATCAACAGGTGATGGTAATTGGTTAATAGTACTCTCTGTTTGTACAACAGTAATTAGTTATATTTGTATTCTGAAAAAGTTGTTTTTATAAGTTAAAGTGCTACTACCAATCTTCATTCACCCCAGGGAATATTTACACAATGTATTTTTAAAACAGATATTCTTCTATTGTTTAAGAAACTGACCTTACCCACTGTTTTAGCTTAATTTCCCCTAAGCCTCCTTTCCCCTTAACCTCCCTTTTCACTTTTACTTCCTAGTCTCCTGTGTACCATATGCTCCAGCCACATACGATTATACTCATGTTTCCTGAATACAGTGTGCTCCTTTCTACTGCCGTTCCTTTACTCACGCCCTGCCTTCTTGAAATGTCCTTTCCTTCTTCCATCACCCAACAAACTCTTCCTTAATTTTTGCGCCGGCTTAGATGTGCTGCCTTTTTAAAGCTCCTCGGCTACATCAGACATTATTTGTCTCTTCTTGGTCTATTGGTCTAATCCAAACCCTCATACCAAAACATAACTGTTAATACAGGTAGTATAATTTATAATTCATAATTTTTGTCTGACTTTTTCCACCAGGTTATGACTTCCTTAAGGATAGTAACTGTTTCTGATTCATTTGTGCCCTTAAGTACCTTGTGTGTAACAGGCACTTGGCAAATAGCTTTCTGTTTTTGAGGGTTTTTTTTTTTTTTTTGGAGTGAATTATGATTCTTAGTCCTATAGAGATCTTATAATCATTATTTTCCTTTCTCCTTTCCTTTTTACCCCTCATTCTTCTTGTATCTCTCCATGCCCTTTTTCACTCCTTCTTACCCCTTTCCCTCTTCTCAGTTTTGTTCTTTAGAAAAGAAACATCTCTCTTAAATATAAAAATCTGTTAATAACATTATTTAACTGTGTGCACATAAGAAAAATAAGGAATAATGGGCCTATGTAAACTTGAAAGTAAAAATTAGGCACAGAGACTTACAATTCTACAGGGAACACCATTGGTAACTCCCAAATATTTACTTTGACATTTACCCTTTACTTGTCAAGGGCCTTGCCTTCAGTGTGTTTACTCAACGTTGTTCACCTTCACTCATTCAGTATGAAGACCTCTTTTCTCATTTCTTTTCCCTTCCTCTCACAGTAATAAAGGTGTATGTAATTTACTTTAATAATTTTTGACACAATAGGGAATTCCAGTTTTTTAAAAGGTGATTCATAGACATGGTAAAACATTTAAATGGTATAAAAGGGTATATGGTGGCAAATAATTTTCTCCATCAACTCATTCTTCAACCCTTTGGTTCCTCTTCCCGTAAGTAATTGGCTCTATCGTGATCTTATATGTCTTTTCAGAGATATCTTCCCTGTGAGGAAAGAAACAAATATATGACATATCAATGGAACACCTCACCTGTTGGAGTAATCTCCTAGCTATGTGTTTGGTGTTTGAGAGCTCTGCCTACTTGATTTGGTCCTTATAGATTCAATTTTTTTCTTTATAACTTCACAAAAATAAGAATCACTTGTTGACCGTGAGTTCATGGGCAGAAAATTTAATATTTTAATAACCACTTAAAACATGAAAACATTAGTTTGTGTGTATGCATGCCAAAGAATAGATACTAGTGGGAAGATCCTTTGAGAGGTCCCTTTCTCTTTCTCTCTCCCCTCTTTAGCAAACAATGGGGAATAATAATAATGCAAAAGGTTTTATTGCCTAGATGGCAGCATGATGGAACCCAGTGTGTCATTCATTCACTTCCTAAAAGTGGATCAATGTCTGGAATACATTTAAGTATATGGGACAACTGCAGTTCTCTTATGAAGTAGGAACACAGTAAAAACCTATGATTCTTCATTCCAGACAGAAGGTTTTAAGACACTACCACATAATCTTTGGCTTCAGTACCTCAGTAAAATCCTCCTTAAAACACTGTTTTAACAGTCTCCTGGTATTTGTTGGAAATAGGTTTCATATTCCAGGCTGGAATTACATGCCTGAGGGCAAATGATAGTAATGTTCTTTCACCTTCTTCTGCCACTCCATCTGTCTTGATGAAAATCTCCATGGGGAGAAGAGGTGGTGTTAGTGCTGTATTTTGGAGAATTTTACACATTTGTCATTTCATTGTAGGGGAATAACAAACAAAAGCATTTCAGTATTTACTTGGGAAAATGTTATATCCTGCAGTTTGGGTTATTTTATCTATATTTTATTAACACACACACACACACACACACACACACGACATAAAGTGCTGTGAAATAATGGAAGAAAATAGAAAGTACTTTGTTAATACTTTGGAAACAAAGACTGGGCTTTGTCCCTCTTATGGTCCCTCATAAGAATTATTATGTGAATATATTTGTTACTTAAATATTCAATTAGTAATTTAAAAATTTCCCATTTCAATATATAGAAACTCAAATTTACCTTTGAACTTGTTATTATTAGTCTATGTAGCTTTCTCTTGGCCTGTCATTTGTTAGTATTTTCTATGAAACAAAACAAACAAATAACAAAGTTGGTATTTAGTTCAGGTTTAGGTTGAAGTATTTAAGATCATGAAAGGGATGTAAAATTATGCTTCTGAGAGCTTATAATATATTTTATTTTATACCTTAGCCAGGCAGCAAGATGATATATAAGTAAAATCCAACTCTTTCTTCAAAAGGATTAACCCTCCATTGTTGATAATGTTTACCTCACTGGGGTTGTGTATAGCTTATTTAACATTGGCAAAGCAGCTTGAGACCATTGGATTAAATGCAGTTAAGTTATTAAGGTTCAGTAGTGCTATTACAATTGTGGTTTTGCAAACTAATCATTTTTTCATTGGTGACTTGGGTGGAAGCTGAGGAAAATCTTTTATCTTGGTCTTAATTTCTAGGATAGTGCAATTTGAGGCTAGAAGGCTTTGCTTTATCCCATCTTTAATAGCTCAGCTGAAAATTAGTTGTCTTTCTCTTAATTCTGGTACATTAACCAAGGGGAATGTGCATTGTTAAAGTAGGCTTTTGTGGTGTGTGTGTGTGTGTGTGTGTGTGTGTGTGTGTGTGTGAGAGAGAGAGAGAGAGCGAGCGAGAGAGAGAGAGAAAGAGACAGAGAGACAGAGAGAGAGATATATATAATGTAGTAGCAGCTTTACTGATATGGTTAATGCTGCAGACAAGTCACAAATCGATTATAACAATTCTTTGCATGACTTGGGTGTGACTTAAAGGGTGTAAAATTGATTACAAGATACAAAAAGTTAACTGGGAATAAACAAAAGGTCATTGCTTGTGGATCTCACCTCCTAGTTCTTCAGGAAGTTTCCAGTTGCTTGTTAATTCAGGGATTAATTATGAATCTTTTCTATAGCCTTGTGCATTTGCAGCCGTGTGTGCAACTGGTTTTTTGTCAGCCCCATTTTTAAAATAGGCACTGAATGCCTTTGGGTATATATGAGGATTCTTTACTTTGGTTTTGTGTCATAATTATTTCTCTGCTGGAAAATAGTTCACAAAAAATGATTGTGAGTTTGACTTGAAACACAAATATACATTTGTAATTCATGGACAAAAGCTTGAGCAGATTTGGTGAGGGGCAGATTTGGTGAGGGAGAGAGAGTGACCTATGACCTATGTTTTCCCTTTATTCAAACATTGGCTTTTTATACGGCATGTAATTGTGTTCTCTTAGAGAATGAAAATACACACGTGGTGAGGCCTTCCTTAATTATAAAAGGTATAAAAGGTTGTTCAAACCTCAACCGTAGGTGGAAAGCAAGAGGACTTTATCAGGAGATGGGCTCCCATTTAAGAAATGTCATTCTTTCATGCAAATAGCCTAGTTCTATCTAATAATGATACTAATGGACATTTCAATTTGTCATAGGACAATTCATCCTCCAGTATATAACCACAAAAATTTTCAGGCATACTCAGTCACCTTTTCCCCTAAAATAATCCTTATGGATCTGCTCTCAGTTGATTTATTGCAACTTTATTTGAACCTGAGTGGGTTGTCAGCCCTGGGAACAATGCATTTCATGTATTTCTATCTTTTGTGGGAAATATCCCTCTCTGTTACTTGTTGGGAAACTGTTTCTATTGAAGCATCATTTAATAGGCATTTCTTGAGCAGTTACACTGTGCCAGTACTAGGGCTGGGTCATGCCATGTTTATGGAATTGAATAAGACAAAGTAGCTGCTCTCCAAGCAGGGAATTATTTTTTGTGGATATATTGGGTGTGTTTTTGCCTTCCGTCCTTCCCTTTTTTCCCCCTTCCTTCTTCCCTCCCTTCCTTTTATTTTCAAGCAACAGATAAAATTTGCAGTTATATTATTTTTAACCTGACGCTATAGTGTGTCTTCACTGAGTCTTCCAGAAATTCCTTAGTGATGATAAGATGATTATTGTTTATAAAGTGCTTTTTGGTTTTCAAATGCAAGGCACTCATGTTCCACACATTATATTTCTTTTTATTTAACTGGAGAGGCATAATTGTTTGATTTCTCAATCAAAAAAAACATAAAATTTCCATTGAATAGTTTTAGGATACCTTTTTTGCTCTTATAAGTAGCTATTCACTGTCACAGCTAGTGAGTGGCTGGATGCAATCTACCAACATCTTTTCCTTCCTCCTTGTGGGTAGGTTGCCCTTTTGCTCATTTTCCATGTCTTATTGGCAGTTACCAAGTAGGTTCCAGTGCTGAGTCTTGATGTCCACCTTACTATTCAGAAGATTGTTTGGCTCACTTCATGGCTCTCAGCTGACTACCAAATAGGTTAGGCATTATGAACTACCAGTGTATGGTATAATTAAGAAGTATGATATTAACCTGTTCCTTTTTTTAAAAAAAATGTTGATTTCTTTTTGAGAGAGAGAGAGACTGAGTGTGAGTGGGGAAAGGGGAGAGAGAGACACACACACAGAATCCCAAGCAGGCTCCAGGCTCCGAGCTGTCAGCACAAAGCCCGACACAGGGCTCGAATTCATGAACCGTGAGATCATAACCTGAGCTGAAGTCGGATGCTTAACCGACTGAGCCACCCAGGCACCCCCTCCCCCCTGCTTTTTTTTTTTTTTTTTAACATTCTTTCGTGTTAGATTCAGAATCAATTTAAAATCTGGTGATCATCAGAATTACCAGAGGTTTATTATTATTTTTTTCTGTGCTGTTTTAAAGGATTAATATTGTTTGTGAAGGGAAAAAATCTGATTGCACTCTCCTTTCCTATTCATTGTTTTTCTATAAGATTCCATCAACTGTTATTTAAAGGCAGTATCTTTGATTGATAAATTGATTAGAGAGGGAATCACCTGGAATCTCAGTTCTTTTATTTCTTGAAAATTATTTCTCTCCACTTCTATTATTTTTGATCATTTTATTCTGGATTCGTTAGAAAGTAGAGGAGCAGAAAGAGGCTCTTTCTCCTGATTCTTCCTGTGTAGTATACCATCAAACTCTCAACATCTCGAGCCATAATTACTGCTCCCTTAGTTCTCTCACTGCCATAGTGATGGATGTTTCCCTTCCTGCCTTTTATTCTGTATAATACAGCTGATGTGACTGCTTTTGACAATATTGTCTTTCCACAACTTGTTTAAAACCCTTCAATGGCCCTCCATTGCATGTAGTAATAGACACCTAACCTTCTTTGCATGGCATAAGAGGTCTTTGTGATCTGGTTCTTACCTACTTTTTGCTTTCATTTTTCACTGCTTCCACTGTAAAATAAGCAGTACTCAACTGCTCTGCCATTCCATTTTACACCATCAGTCCTTTGCACATGTTGTTCTTTCTGCCCAGAATGTTTTCCACTCCCTTTGGCCTAGTTCTAATTTGTGCGTTTAAAATACAGCTCATGCATTGTCCTTTCTGTAAAGCCATCCTTGCCTGTCCTCCATCTTATCTAGTCACTCCAGTGATAATCACTTTCTGCTACCTAGACACAAATTTGCTATGAGAGACAGGGCATGAGCAGGTGAGGGGCAGTGAGAGAAGGAAGCACAGAATCTGAAGCCGACTCCAGGCTCTGAGCTGTCAGCACAGAGCCCCATGTGGAGCTTGAACTCATGAACCGTGAGATCATGACCTGAGCCCAAGTGGATGCTTAACCAATTGAGCCACCCAGGTGCCCCTAAAATGCACTTTAATAATGAATTTTACAGTGCCAATTTGACTTTTAAGAAATCTTGGGGCAACTGGGTGGCTCAGTCCGTTAAGCATCTCTTAATTTTGGCTCAGGTCATGATCTCATGGTTGGTGAGATTGAGCCCCACCTCTGGCTCTGTGCTGATAGCGTGGAGCCTGTTTGGGATTTTCTCTCTCCCTCTCCCTCTCTCTCTGCTCCTCTCCCGTTTGTGCATATGCATGTTCTCTCTCTCTCTCTCTCTCTAAATAAATAAAACTTAAAAAAAAAAACTCTATTAAAGGTAATTAGAAAATAATTAAAGTGAAGAATGCCTTTAAATGTGAATTCTTAAAATTAGAATATTTAATCTTTGTTAATGGCATTTATCTAGCATGTTATATTTACTTTGACATATATTCTTTATCAAAGAACTTGGTAAGAGTCATCTGTTTATCTTCCACAGCATTTTCTTCTATCATTTCTAGTCTAAAACATTACTGGTATGGCTGATAATTATTCTGTTTCTTAAAGTATGAGCATAAATCATATTATCTGGGCTAGAAAGTACAAAATTATCTAATAACAATGGTAATGAAGTTTATAAATGACCTGACAAACTGGTGATCTGCAATCTAAAACCTTTTCAATTGAATTGAAATTAATTTTTGGCCTCTCTAGATTCTGTTGATTTTTTTTTTTTTTTGCCCTTTAGGATTGATTATTATTTTAACTGGGTTAAATAAATGTACATGGAGATGATCACATGCACACATATATGCAAAATGGAGAGTTATAATTTTGATGTGCTATGATTTTAATTATAGAGCTACTATAATAAAAATGACTTTTTTTACTTGGATGTGAGTATGCATAGTTTGAAGATTAAATATACTTATTAATCTTTGCTTTGACAGCAGCAGTGTTCAGATAAATTTCTCGGTATTGTCATATAATTTATATAGTATTCTTTCCAAAGCTATTAATTCATTTATAGCAGTTAAGACTATTGTTTTGAAGAAGGATTGTCTTCCTTTCTTATATGATAAGCTATTGCAATGTTACTGAAGTTTTTAAAAGCCATCCTTCTTTCATGTTCCTTCAAATTTTCCTAGTAGACTATGGTGTGGGTGTGCAGAATAGCTAGAGAAGTTACTAAATTGCTCTTTTGATAGTTTTCAGCTAACATCTCCAAGATGCCATAATAAGAAACCACATGAGAAACTACATAATTCTTCCATGACCCAAGAGATTCTTTTGTAAAGAAAAATCATAGCTTAATACATGTGATTATTTTCTCTCAAAGGACTTATTATATTCTAGTATATAGAGCATGGTTCTGTGTAAACACTTACTTTGATATGCAGAATTTTATTAAATTTTTTGTAGACCAGTCATCCTAGTTAGCTCAGCAGCTAACTAGAAGGTGTAATTATATTCTTTATAATCTTTATAAAATTTGGGGGATGTACGATAAAGATATTCCACAGTGGTCTGTGCCATTCCACAATAGAACTTAGTACAAATGTTAATAGGTAACGTTTATTGGGCTACTGTTTTGGAGCATTCAGTCTTCAAAACGAATCTTTGCGGTACTATTGTTTTTGTTTGTTTCTTCTCTGTCTTAAAGCTTTCACTTTGAGACATTATGGAAAAATCTTACAGGTACACATGGAAAAGTAAGACATGATCACAGTTTGTGTTACTAGTAGGACCGGATCAAGGTCCATCTGACTCTAAAACCATTATAATGCACCTAACTAGCAGGTAAAAAGGCACTGATTTGGATGATCTTTACAGTGATGGTAATGATGAATTCATCCATGCTTATTAGAATGATGTATATCCCAGAGTAGTTTGGCTTGGGATAAAGGGCATGATAATGTAAAAGTTTTTGTGGAGGCCTAGAAACTCTTTATACCTATCTTAAAACAGCTGAGGATATTTGGCTCTAGTCAGTGACCAATATGGGGAACTAAATCAGGGTAATTAAGTCAGGGTAACATTGAGTCAGATATTGACAGTTCATGCCATCTCTTATTAAATTTGCTAATAGTTCTATTTTATTCTATTACCTAACAGAAAGAAAGAATAATAAAATCCTGGATTCCAGTTCTGGCTGAACAGCTTATTAGCTTTGGAACCTTGAACAAAGTTGCTTAACTTCTCTGAACCTCCATTTCCTTATCTGTAGGAATACCTCCTTTTTCATGATTATTGTGAGTTGTAAATGAAATAATTATCTTAAATGCTGAGCACAATGCCTTGATGATAGGAGTACTAATATGGTAATAGCTGTTATAACTATATTGTCATTTTCTTTTCTTCTTTTTTTTTTTTTAGAGAGAGTGAGGGTGCACGAGCATGTGCACAGGGGAGGGGCAGAGGGAGAGGGAGAGAGGGAATCTTAAGCAGGCTCCTCGCCCAGCCCCAAGCCCAATGTGGGGCTAGATCTCAAGACCCTGAGATCGTGACCTGAGCTGAAATCAAAGGTTGGATGCTTAACTGATTTAGCCACCCAGGTGCCCCTGTATTATAATTTTAATTATTCATGTTAGAAGAAACAAGAGTAGGGAATAAATTTTTTTTAATTTGTTTTTTAAACTTGAGCCCTTTGGAAATAAGCATCTTGGTGATAAGCATTCAGACAGACTAATATGCCCAACCCTTACATTAGAAACATTATAGTCATAGCAATCTGCAAATTTGTTTAATTTCAGAGAATTCTATTATGAATCTAAATGTACATGTTCCTACCTTTAGATGTGTGTGTGTTTGTGTATACACATGTATATATGTATATATATGTGTACATACACACATACATATATTTCTCTTTGGGGAGAAAAAAAGTATATGCATCTATTGAATCTAGACTAATTTAGCTTTTAGTGTTTTTGTTTGGTAGTCTTATCCTCATTTCTTCATTTATTGTCATCATTGAATTGGGGAGGAAAATAACGTTATGTTTCCATAATAGTACACTTACTTATTTCAAAGACTAAACTATTGTCTGAAGATATATTCTATTTCAAAAATTAAGTAAAAATTTACAAATATTTTAATGGTTTTTAAAACAATTTTTACAAGCCTCTTAACATAAAACTTAATTTTTGCTTGTAGTTTTTCACCTTATAAATAAGAAATAAGCAAAAACACAAAAATCATCAGCACTAGTAAACAGAAAACATGTTTTCAGAAAATATTGGCTACTCTAGTATCAGGCATGTAAATAAGGTAATCATTTTTATAAAAAGAAATTGGAGGAAGAGAAAAAAAGAAAACCTAAACTCACTGAGAATTACTCGTAGTTTCTTCCTTTCCATGCATGCTTTTAACAACATTTCTTAAAAATTAAAGGTGTACCTGAAAGGAGACAAGAAGTACCCTTTTAGAAATTTGTTTTCCAAAAAAATAATTTTATTTACTTTAATATATTCTTAGTTAGGTATGAGTCTTTTGTGAAATGTTCTACATTCTTACTCATGCTAGAGAATGGCTGGTACAGGGTTGTAACCAAGCTCCAAGTTTGGGCCTATGTCATATAAAGGCCTTACCACCTTGCAGGAAGTCTATGCTTAGAAGAATTTGAGGATATGTTTCTGGGCCAGACATCCAGAGATACTCTCTGGTTTGTAAGGTTTCCAAGTCTCTTTCCAAGTCTCTTGTCCTAAGGGTTCTGCTTCACTTAGGAAACTAGTAATTGTTATAGTGTTATCATTTTATTCTACCTTCAAACCTTGCATCTAAAAGATCTGTAGTAGCATGAATTGGCAGATAACCGAAGTCTTTCCATTTCTTAAGCCATTCACTGCTTTCTTAATTTGTAAGAAGAGATTTCCAATAATAATTTATCAAGTCTACTTAGTATATAAGCTTTGACAAAAATTCAGTAGTCTGTAAATCCTTTGCCCAGAAGATATTCTCATGAAAGATTCTTGCCCTTTGAGTATATGAAGGAAATCAGCTGTTACTATTAAGAAATGTTGGAGTATTGGAATTTCTCCAAAAAACAATAGATGTTAACAGTAGAGTAACTTGATAATTCAAGGCCAGTATTGGACACTCACTTTAAACAAGAAAACCTGGAATGAAATGTCTAAATTTTGACAACAACCTGTATTTTGGGCATTCTCTTCCTTTAAAAGTGTTCATTCTTAATGAAAAGCATGAATTTGTAAAAAACAAAACAAAACTGAAAACAAATGCAGCAATTAGATTTTTAAAGAAGTAATTGGATTTTCTGTTTGCTCATATTTCAATTTTACAAATGCTTTGTTTTCACTTCTCACTGATCTTTAGCTGGCTATATAACAGCTTTGTTGTTTTCCCCTTCCTTTACCACTTTCTTCTTTCTCCCCTTGGCTCTGATAAATGGTGATTTGCTTGTTTGTTAGTTGATTATTCAGAAAATATTTATGAAGCAATTATTATGTGTCAGAGAATGTGTCGGGTGCTAGATATAAAGTAGTGCCCTCACAGGTTTGAATGTAGCAGAGAGGAGAAACAAACAAGCTCTTACCTTATATAAGTGGTTATAGAAACAAACTCACCATCAGTAGGGGATGGGTTAAATAGATTGTGAGGTTTCTATAAAATGAATGTTTTGTAGGTGTGTGTGTGTGTAAGATTTTTAGAAAAACGCATAAGACACTGCCAACAGTGGTTGTTTCTATTGAGGGCCCATGGGGATTGGGCTTGTTATTCATTATATATTATCTTGCACCTTAAAAAAGAAACAAACCTCTATTCATGTACTATATTTTCAAAGTTTAAGTAAATAAGATTTAAAGAAAGCTAGCAGTACAATGAACAAGCACATAAATAAATAATATACTTTTGTCAAAAAAATATCTAGAAGTAACAAGCACTCATTACCCTAATTTGTAAGTTGGCCAAAATGCCCTTTTTTTTTTTTTTTTTTTTTTTTTTTTTTTTTTGTTAATAAGGGATGCTGTTGTCACATTTGAAATGAGCAGGGGCAACTATCAGTCTAGATTGTTCTGTTTTGGGCTATTGGATGATGAAAGAATGGTCTAATTTACACTTTCTATTTCACTTGTCAAAATAAACATGGTCACAGATTTCCTTGGAGAATTGAGCCTGAGACCTCTATTTAATGTTGATATTATAGTATCATAGAGCTGAATTTGGATACAGATTACCCCATGTGATTATTCTGTTAAAACTGGTATGGTTGCTTGACCCTTCTATTCCTTCTTGGCTTCCATTTCAAATTTCTGCACATTAGGTAAACTGGATAGGTAGAATGACAAGAAGTTCATTTGAATAAAATGGTATTTTCTCTTTGTAATAGAGGGCCTGGCTCTTTTGTGACAGAACCTTGGCAAAGCTTGACATTTGAATAAATTTAATTATTTTTTTAT
This sequence comes from Panthera uncia, assembly GCF_023721935.1. Lineage (NCBI taxonomy): Eukaryota > Metazoa > Chordata > Mammalia > Carnivora > Felidae > Panthera > Panthera uncia. The sequence continues at coordinate 34,676,248 of NW_026057582.1, read as the reverse complement.
TCTTTTGCTGGGAATATTTTAGTCCCATGAAATTCTAACTGAAAAAAATATTGAGCATCTATGAGTTACTAAGTATAACTCCAACTTTGAACCAGTTTAGTTTATATTTGTAAGTGGTACAAATTTATGTAAGTCATAATGGTATATTGATAGGATGCCACTATCATAGATTCTCTTTATAGGTTATTTTGTTTCTTTTCTTGTTTTTAATTCTTTTTTTAATGTTTATTTATTTTGAGAGGGAGGGGGAGAGAGAGAGAGAGAAGGAAAATGAGCAGGGGAGGGGGAGAGAAAAAGAGAAAAAGAACCCCAAGCCGGCTTCTTCTGATCAGCACAGATCCCAACATGGGGCTCGATCCCATGAACCATCATGACCTGAGCCAAAATCAAGAGTCAGATGCTTACCTGACTGAGCCACCCAGGTGCCCCTTAATTCTTTTTATCTTAACAGCTCTAGTCCTATATAGCAATGACTAAAGTTACTAAGTTTACTAATCAACAACTATGTTGGTTACTCTCTTTTAGATAAAGGACATTCCACTTGATATTTTTATAGCAGTATTATAATATGTGGTATTACATGATGTCAGAAGTTGGGAGTTAAATAGCATTAATGATGAGCATCTACCCAATTTTTATCTAGTTTTTTCATTAAGAGATGTCTCTGCAGTTAATTAAAGAATATTTCTAATACACACATGAAACTCAGAAAATAAAATAATCCCATGTCCCTGTCACTCATATTGAATAAGTGTTGATATTTTGCTTCAGATTGTTAGAAAAAATACAGATATTACTCCCTTCCTCAATCCCATTTTTATTCCTCCCTTCCCAGAGGTAACCACTGTTCTGAGTGTCATACGTATTTTCTGTCCATACTTTTATTCTTATATTATGTAAGTATGTATGCATGAAAGCATGTTGTTTATGTGTTTTAAACATTTATTTGAATGTTTCTTGCTACACATATATTTATTATTCTGTGACTTTTTTCATTCAGTATTTGTGATACTTGTGCAAGATTTTGCTTAAGTGATACTTGGAGATACACCTGTTACTCTATTGATGAATAGCAAGTGTCTCCTTGTGCGTATCTCCTTGTGTTCATGTGTGCTAAAGTTTTCTGTAGGGTCATTATCTGGAAGGACATATGCTGAGTCTTAATATATGTGCACCTTTGACTTTGGAGTAATTTCACAGTGTTTTATAAATGAATTCTTTTAATTTTACCTCTTTACCTTTATTATATGTTATGGGCTAAATTGTGTCTCTGCTGCCCCTCAGATTTATATGTTGAAGTCTTAACCCCTAGTAGCTCAGAATGTGATTATATTTGGAGTAGGGCTTTTTAAGAGGTTATTAGCTAAAACAAGGCCATTAAACAATGGCCCTGAAACAATTTAACTGGTATCCTTACAAGAAGAGGATATTTGGATACACAAAACAAACGTCAGGGAGTTACTCACACAGAAGAAAGACCGTGTGAGCACACATTAGAAGGTGGATATCTACAGGCCAAAGACAGAGGCCTCAGAAGAAACCAAACCTTGATTTTGGACTTCTAGCCTTCATAACTGTGGGGAAATTGTTTAAGCCACTAGTTTATGGTATTTTGTTATGGCATCCCTAGCAAACTGATATGGTAGTTCCAAACACTGCTCTATACCCTCACGGACATTCAGTATCACGCTTTTTGTGTGATATAACAGAGACATGGTATCTCTGTTTTAATTTGAATATCCTGTTTAGTAAAACTTTAAAGTTGACCACTTCTCAAGAGTATTAATCAGTGAAGTCCTTATTTATTATCGTATACTTTGCACATTTTTCTCTGAGATTGTCTTTTTTTTTTTTTTTTTTTTTTTGGTAGATTTGAAGTTCTGTATATAATCTAGAAAATAATTAGGTGTTTTCCATTCTTTCCATCTGTGACTTGTGGATAAACTGTATATTGCATAGAAATTCTTATTCAGGGCACTCAGATTTATCAATATTTCTTTTTATGGTTTGTGCTTTTAAAATCTTATTTTTCAAATTTGTCTCTTTCCCAAGATCTTGAAGAATGTAAAATTTTAAAGTTTTAATTGTCAGATTATTTAATTTTCATATTTCCTAAGTAGGAAGCCAGAAGTCTTAGTGATCATTTATTGAATAATTTATCTTTTCCTTAGTAATTTAGAAGATCCCTCTGTCATACATGCTGGGATCTATTTCTAAGTGCTTTATTCTGTTCCATTAGTCTATTTATCTGGCCTTATGCCATACCACATTGTTTAAATTATTATTTTGCAAAATTACATAATCTATTTGGGGATTTTGGTTTTTCATATGAATTTTAGGATCACCTTGTCAAAGTCAATTACATTTTTTTGGTAATTTTTATTAGTATTGCATCTTAATATATAGATCGATTTGGGGAACAATTACTTCTTCAGAAAAATGTATTTTCCCCCCATACAAATCATATTACTTTTTTTTTAGATTTATTCCTTAGTACTTTATCATTTTTTTATTGCTATTTTAAAAGTGATATTTTTTAAAGATACATTTTGTAATTTGTGCTTATTGTTTAGGAACATTAAGCTAATTTTTATATCTTAATATTGCATCTAGAAATTCCCCTAAACTCTCTTAGTGTAATTAATTTGTAGATTATCTTGGATTTTCTACATTAAAAATCATAACATCTGTGAATAACACAGTGGTTTCTTCCTTTTCTATGACTGACTTACATCCTTCTTACTACCTTGCTGATATTTTCAGCACAGTGGTGAATAGAACTAGTTATGACCGACATTTCTTCTGTTGTTCTGAACTTTAAAAGGAATACTTCTGATTATTTGATCCATGGAATGAGTATTTTATAGATTTTTCATATTAGCCCCTTATCAGCTATATGGTTTGTACATATTTTCTCCCATTCAGTAGATTACCTTTTCATTCTGTTGATCATTTTGGCTGCTGTGTAGAAGCTTTTTAATTTGATGTAGTCCTAATTGTTGATTTTTGCTTTTGGTGTCATATCCAAAAAATCATTGCCTAGATCAATGTCATTTTTTCCCTGTTTTCCTCTAGACTTTTATGGTTTCAGGCCTTTCATTTAAGTTTTTAATACATTTTTAGTTACTTTTTATAAGTGGTGGTTAAGGGAGGGGTCCAATTCCATTCTTTTGTGTATGGTTGTCCAGTTTTCTCAGCATCATTTCTTGAAGAGAACTAGCCTTTTCCCATTGAGTATTCCTGGCTCCCTTGTCAAATATTAGTTGATGTATATGCAAGGGCTTATTTCTGAGCCCCTGATTCTGTTCCATTGGTCTGTATATCTGTTTTTATGCCATACCATGCTGCTTTAATTTCTACAGGTTTGTAATATAGTTTGAAATGAGGAAAGGTGATGCCTTCAGGTTTATTCATTCTTAGTATTTTTTATCTTCAGTGTCATTTGTGTTTCCATACAAATTTTAGGATTTTTTTTTTTTTATTTCTGTGAAAAATGTCATGGGAATTTGACAAGGATTGTGTTGTGGGTAGTATGGGTATTTACAATGTTAATTTTTCTGATTTAAGAACATGAGTAATTTTCTATTTGTTTGTGTCCTCTTCCATTTCTTTTATCAGAGTTTTTGGTGTACAAATCTTTCAACTCCCTTTTATTCCTAAGTATTTTATATTTTCTGATGCTATTGTAAGTGGATTTTTAAAAATTTCTTTTTCTGATGTATCATTATTAGTGTATAGAAGTGCAGCTGGTTTTTGTATGTTACTTTTGTATCCTGCTACTTTACTGAATTTATTGATTAGTTCTAACAGTTTTTTTATGGAGTCTTTAGGATTTTTTTATATACAAAGTTAAATCATTTGCTAGCAAAGACACTTTTTCCTAAAAACTTTCAACCTTTTACCTGTAGGCTTGTCATACGTGGCCTATATTATGTAGAGGTACATTTCTCCTACACCCACTTTGTTAAGACATCTTACCATGAAAGAATGTTGAATTATATCAAATGCTTTTTCAGAATCTATTGAGATAATCATATGATTTTTATATTTTATTCTGTTAATGTGATGTATCACATTTACTCATTGCATATGTTGAACCATCCTTGCATCCCAGGGATGAATCCCACTTGATCATGGTATATGATCCTTTTAAAGTGCTGTTTAATTTGGTTTGCTAGTATTTGCTAAAATTTTTTTTGAGAATTTTTTTCATCTATATTCATCAGGGATATTGGCTGGTAGTTTTCTTTCCTTGTAGTGTCCTTATCTGGCTCCAGTAGCAGGGTAATGCTGGCCTTGTAAAATGAGTTTGGAAGTGTTCCCTTTCTTCAGTTTTCTGGGACAGTTTGAAAAGGATTGGCATTAATTTTTTTAAAATGTTTTGTAGAATTTGTCCTTGAAGCCATCTGGTCCTGGAATTTTCTTTGTTAGGAGGTTTTTGGTTGATTGCTCAATCTTCTTATTCATTATTAGTCTATTAAATTTTTTATTTCTTCTTGATCCATGTCATGACAGGATGTATGTTTTTAGGAATGTATTCATTTCTCCTAGGTTGTCCAGTTTGCTCGCATATAATTATTCATAATAATCTCTTACGATTCTTTGAATTTCTGTGGTATCAGTTGTAACTTCTTCTCTTTCATCTCTTAAGATTTTAAATGTACATTATTTCTTCAGTCATGCTATATTTTAATGGGTGCACAGTGCTTTCACTTGGCATCCATTATAAGTTGGTTTTGAAACAATTGAGTATTACACCAGCTGGGATGATTACTGATCTCTTCATTCCTTTGGGATGACTCTGCCAACAGGGGATAGGTTTCATTCTATTCTGATTTGTGTTGCTGCAACACAGAAGGTGACTCCAGTAGCTAATAGAGCATTAACATATTTGTCATGGAAATCAGGTGGTCCTTCCTACCTTGCCATTATTGGCTGAATGCTTTGAACTGGGAGACCACTTAGAGCATATTTTGGCCATGGGAAACATTGTGAAGCTGAAGACAAAAATGGCAACTGCAGCTGTTGGTCTGCTACAATGTCTTACCAAGTCCCCTTGTAAAGAGCCCTGGAAAACCTCTACTTTTTTTTATTCTTTTTTTTTTTTCTTGGTAAATCTAGCTAAAGAGTTGTCAATTTTGTTTATCTTTTAAAAAAACCAACTTTTAGTTTCATTGAGTTATCTTACTGTTTTCCTCTTCTCTATTGCATTTATTTCTGTTCAGATCTTTATTATTTCCTTCCTTCTGCTTGCTTGGGGTTAGTTTGTTCTTTTCCTGTTTCCTTAAAATATAAATTTAGTTTGTTTATTCGAATCTGTCTTTTCTTAATGTAAGTATTGATCCCTACCGTCTTCCGTCTTAGATCTGCTTTTCTGTATCCCCTATGTTTTGTATGTTGTTTTTCCATTTTCATTTGATATTTTTTAATTTCCTTTTTAATTTTTTTCTTTGGCCCATTTTTTGTTCAGGAGTGTGTTGTTTTTATTTTCACATATTTGTGAATTTTTCAGTTTTTCTCCTGTTAGCTAGTCCTAGTTTCATACTGTTTGGTCAGGAAAGATACTTGGTATGATTTCAATCTACTAAATTTACTAAGACATTTTTTGTGACCTAAAATATGATCTGTCTGGAGAATGTTCCCTATGTGCTTAAATGTGTATTCTGCTGCTATTGTTTGGAATATTCTGTATATGTTTGTGAGGCACATTTTGTCAAAAGTAGAGTTCAAGTCCAGTATTTCCTTACTGATTTTATGTTCAGATGATCAATCTATTGTTGGAGGTGGGAGCCCTACAATACTGGGACCTAGTATCTATTGCTGTCTATTTCTCCCCTCAGGTCTGGTAATATTCGCTTAATATATTTAGGTGCTCTAATGTTAGGTGCATATAAATTTACAATTGTTATAGGTTCTTGAAGAATTGACCCCTTTACCATTTTATAACGAACTTCTTTGTCTTTTGTTACAGTTTTTGACTTAAAGTCTATTTTGTCTGGTATAAGTATAGCTATCCCTGCTGTCTCTTGGTTACCATTTTCATGAAATATCTTTTTTCATCCTTTTACTGTAAGCCTATGTGTGCCTTTAAATCTGATGTTAAGTATTGTAAGCAGCATATACTTAGATCTTGGTTTTTTTTGTTTTTGCTTTTTGTTTGTTTGTTTTAGCCATTCAGCCACTCTATTCCTTTTGATTGGAGAATTTAATCTATTTACATTTAAAGCACTTACTGGTAGGTAAACACTTACCATTTCTGGCTATTTTGTAGGGTTTTTTTCTCCTCTTTCTTCCTCTCTTGCTGTCTTCCTTTGTGATCAGTGATTTTACTTGGTGGTATTCTTTGATTCTCTTCTCTTCTCTTTTGTATATCTACTGTTGGCTTTTGTTTTGTGTTATATGAAACATCTTACAGGTAAAACAGTCTATTTTAAGCTGATTACAACTTAAGTTTGATCATACCAAAAAAAAAAAAAAAAAAAACCCAAAACAACTCTACTCTTTTACTCCTTCCCCACATTTTCTGTTTTTGATGTAACAATTGTACACTTTTATATTGTGTTAAGGGTTAACAAAAAATTGTATTTAAAATCTTTTAACTTTTATGCCAGAATGAAATCATTAAAACACTACCATATTACAGTACTATAGTATTCTGAGTTTGGTTATAGACTTTCCTTTACCACTGTGTTTTATATTTTTGTATATTTTTATGTTACTAATCAGCATCTTTTCAGCTTGAAGAACTTTTAGCATTTCTTATAAACCTGGTCTGGTGGTGATGAACTCCCTCAGTTTTTGTTGCTCTTGAAAATTCTTTGTCTCTACATCATTTTTGAAGGACAGCTTTGCTACATAAAGTGTTCTTAATTGGTATTATTTTTCTTACAGTACTTTGAATATATTATCCCACTCTCTCCTGACCTGTAAGGTTCTGCTGAGAAAGCCACTGATAGCCTTGTGGAGGTTCCCTTATATGTGAGGATTTTTTCTTTTCTCTTGCTGCTTTAAAAATTTTCTGTTTTTGATTTTAGATAGTTTTATCATAATGTGTCTTAGAGAAGATTTTTTTGGGTTGAAACTATTTGGGGTCTTTCAAGCTGTATGAAGTTGGATGTCCAGATATCTCACCAGATTTGGGAAGTTATTTCTTTCTGTCTCTTTCTCTTTTCCTTACTGGAGGACTCCAGTAATTATAAATTATTTATTTTATGGAATCTCATAATTCATGTAGTCTTTCTTCACTTTTTAAAAATTTTCTGTCTTGCTCCTTTGATTGGATAATTTCAAATGACCTGCTTCAGATTCACTCATTCTTTCTTCTGCTTGGTCAGAAGCTCTCTATTGAATTCTTCAGTTAAATTATTGAATTTTCAAGCTCTAGAATTGCTTTTTTGTTTTTTTTTTTTAATGGTTTCTGTTTCTTTGTTGAACCTCCCATTTTGTTTATGTATTGTTTTCCTAATTTTGTTTAGTTGTCTGTGTTATCTTGTAGTTACCATATTCCTTTAAGAGGATTATTCTGAATTCTTTTTTATACAGTTAATAGATCTTTATTTCTTTAAGGTTAGTTATTAGAACTTTATTAGTTTCCTTTGGTGGTATCATGTTTACCTGATTTGTCCTGATTCTCATATTCTTATTTTGGTATTTGCTCATTTGAGCAATGAGCCTTTATAGGTTTGCTTCAGCAAGGAAAGTCCTTCACCATTTGGCTCAGCTAGAGGTTCTGGACAGGCAGCTGGTAGCAGCTTCAGGCAAGCAGTGCTTTCTCTCAGGGTCTCTAGTTGGATGGGGCCAATGTCTATGCTCTGAGGTTGGTCAGGGGACCTGCCATTGTTCTGCAAGTCAGGTGGGTCTGATGGCTGGGCTCTGCATTCAAGTATAACTGCTGGCTTGTATCTGTGTTCACATAGAACTACTTCCTGAGCTTTGCGATCACATACGGTTAGGCAGGTTGCATGCTATGTTTCCTGGTAGGATGGTGCTGCTGGTTGCACTCTGTGATTGGGTAAGGCCACATGCTGACCTCTGCAATTGCCTCTGGTCAGTTGAGGTCCCCAGGCTGTGCCCTCTGGCCTGATGGTGCCACTGGCTGGACTCTACATTCAGTTAAGGCCATACACAGTTTTGCAATCAGATTGGACCTCACTCAGGCTGTGCTCCTTGATCAGGTGGGGCTGTAGGCTGTACCCCCAAATTGGATGGGGCTACAAGCTAGGCTCCTGCGATTGAGCAGGGTACTGGCTATGCTCTGCTATTTGACAGTGTGTCTTGCTGGACTTCCTAGTTGGGTAGGGCTGCCAGCTACCCAACAGTTGGATGGAGCTGAAGGCTGTGCTCCATGGTCAGGCAGGGTTGCACTGGGTTCACTGGGCAGGTGGAGCTACAGGCTATGCTTTGTGATTAGGTGAGGTGGCTGGCTGAGCATTCTGTCAGGGTGAGTCTGCAAGCTATGCTCAGCAATTGCATGGGGCTGTAGGCTATCTGTGCTGTTGGGTAGGGCTGTCAGGTTGGGCTCCAGAGCTGGCCAGGGTCTCTGGCTGGGCAGCCTGAGATAGGGCTGGAGGCTATGTTCAACAGTAGGGTGGTGCTGCTGGGCTTGGCTCCCTACCTGAATGGAGCTGTAGAATGGGCTCTGTGGCTGCTTCAATCCCTGGTCAGGATTCCCAGTCAGGAATGGCTGGAGGCTATGAAGGCTACACTGAGCAGTTTGGTGGGGCTACTGACTTGCTTTCCTGCCTACGCAGGCCATAGGATGTGTTGTATGCTGCCCATGGCTGACCATGTCTTTGGTTAGGCTTCCCTGTTGAGTGGGGCTGGAGGCTATGCTCAGCAGTTAAGTATGCCCACTGACTTGTTTCTCTGCTCTGGTGGGCCGTAGGATGTGCTGCAGAGGCCCAGCGGCTTAGGGCTGCCTTCCTGCTTAAGTGGGGCTGGAGGCTATGCTCAGCATTTGAGCAGGGTTGCTGACTTGCTCCTTGTGTAGGTAGGGCTCCTCACTGAGTTGTTCCTCTAGCTAGGGACCCAAACCATTCAGAACTGCCATTTAAGCTCCCTGGCCAGTTGGGAGCATTGGCTCAGCTCTGCAAATGATCAGAGTCAGGAGTTGGGATCTCTTCTCAGGCTCTACCACCAATAGGAATGCAGTCAGCCGAGATCTGCACATTTGTTGCTGTGAGTCATTCTCCCTTTCTCTGTCTTGTAGCTGATTCCCCCAGTACTCTCCATGAGGCAGTACTTAAGTGGGCCTCCCAGGAAGCATCAGGAATGCTAGGGAAGCTTGATGTCCCCTTTGCTCTCCTCCTTTTGTCACTGGAGAAGGTGTAGGTCCAGGGAGAACCCCTTGTGTAGCACCACACTGACCTGGAGGAGGAGCAGTGCAGTCAAAGTGAAATCGCTCCTCTTATCCTTCTAATGTTTTTCTTGTCCAAGGGGTTGCTTCAGCCTCACCCCCATGTTCTGGAATCTTGACAAATATTTATAGATAGTTGCTAGTTGCCCTTTCCCTGAAGGGGACCAAAGTTGGGAACTACCTATTTTGCTGTCTTTCTGATGTCTTTCTCCTGATTCTAGTCAGTAATTAAACCGGTTTATTAAATCATTGTTTCATATATTTTGTCTGGGTTTTCATTGGTTTTGGGCATTATGGTAAATTTAATCTCTGTTGCTTCATCTTGCCAGAAGATGTCCTATATATCTTTTGCAAAGTGAGTATGATAATAATAATAAAAAAAAAGAACAACATTCAATTCCCAAATATTCAGATAATGTCCTTTCAGATTGACTCTTTTCTTGATACGTTTTAGAAAGAATAGTCTTTATTGTGTACCGTTTTTTTACTGGCTTCTCCATTACTTTTCTTTACCTACAGTTTATCCACAGTTGGATTAGATTATTATATATAATAATGTAATGTCACTTATGTATTTAATATAATTATATTATGTATTTACTATATTATATATAATAATGTACTCTTATTTATTATGTGTTTTACTAAGATTAGATTTAATACTTAATGGAAATCTGCCGAAATCATTTTATGCTGTTTTTTTCTTGCCTGTTTTACCTTGATGTTTTTCCATCAGTATATGAAGAAATGAGATAAAACAGAGAACCTAGACATATCTTTGTATTGTCTGAGATTTTGTGTCATTAAGGGAAACGACATTCTTGTCTTATGACATATTGTTGTCAAGATTAATTCCTTGACTACTTTCAAGAGGTGGTAGTTTTATTCTGTTTTCAAATTATTTCCTTGAAATCAGCCATCTAATTCAGAAAGAGATTAGGAGCCAAATTTTAAAAACTAGATACCAGGAAATGCCTCATTTATGAATGTACACACATTTGAGCTTATAAATTGGGTAATTGTGCACCTAACAGCTCTACTTATTGTGTCATTATTCACTTTGTATGTATACAAATGAAGGCTTTATAATTCAAATGTTGTAGCCTGGGATACTCATGATTAGAGAATGGTTATTTTTCATGCTCCCATTCAGTGTTAATGCATACAACTATAGAATACCTTATTACACTGCTAGAGCTTCTTTACTAAACATGTATACTGAAGTGGTATAGGTAAGTAATAGTTAATTTGGCCTCTGTAGTCTTATTATATAAAAGAATGTAAGAAAAGGTATAAAAAATCTGCGTTAGTGTCTTTGCATCAAAGGACTAAGCTGACATCTGAATTTAAGTTCTGCCAAGTATATTTTAAAAATTAAGTTCCCAGGACACCTGAGTGGCTCAGTCAGTTAAGCGTCCGACTTTGGCTCAGGTCATGATGATCTCACGGTTCGTGAGTTTGAGCCCATATTGTGCTCTGTGCTGACAGCTCAGAGCCTGGAACCTGCTTTGGATTCTGTGTCTCCCTCTCTCTCTGCCTTTCCCCTGCTCATTCTCTGTCTGCCTCTCTCAAAAATAAATAAGCGTTAAAAAAAAATTAAGTTCCCTTAAAATGATTGTAATGGTAAGAATACATACCCAGATATTTTGAGATTATAGCTCGTCTTTAACATGACTGAGCCCAGATAGTTTATTGTCCTGATAGTTTATTGCCAAACACTGAGTTCTTTTATAGATTTTGGAAGAAAAATCAGCCATTATTTAATCTTCATAATAATTATGCAAATGTATGTATGTATGTGTTTATATATATGTGTGTATGTGTGTTAGTTTCCTATTGCCACTATAACAGATACCACTTTGTGGCTTAAAACAATGAAAAGTTATTCTCTTAACAGTTTGGGACATCAGATGTCTGAAATGAGTTTAACTGGGCCAAAGCCACAGTGTCAGCAGGACCACATTCCTCTAGGAAACTGTAGGGGAGAATCTGTTTCCTTGCTTTTTCTCAGCTTCTAAAGCTGCATTCCTCATATTTTTGCTCATGACCCCTTCCTCCATCTTTAAAGCTAATAGCCACACAATCTTCTCCTCTCTTGGGATGAAATCTCCCTCTGCCACTCTCTTATAAGAATACTTGTAATTACCATCAGGGTCCACCTGGATAATCCAAGACTATCTCCCCATCTCAAAATTCTTAACTTAATCACACATTTCAAGGTTTTTGTGCCATGTAAAGGAGCATTTGTAAGCTCCAGGATTAGGACATAGATACCTTTTGTAGCCAGAATGGAGTACAGAATACTGCCAAAGCCATATAAAAACAAAACATGTTAGAAACAAGTACAGTTTGGAAAGAAGTTGTACAGATATGTTAATAATGTAAACAAGAGACCCCAGAGTTGTTCTGCTGTGTTCCAACATTTTATATTGTTAATTGGTATTTTTCATTTCTGATAGAAACAAATAGGATATTAATATTCATCTTTTTTCTGATATACTTCATCTTCTACTCTTGTCTTTCCCTTCTATAAAACCAATACTTAGTAATCTAAGGTCATGAGTTCATGAATTGGAACACAGATTTACATAGCCTGATATTGTGATTAATTCAGAAATAATTTGTATTTGCTATTTGAACACAGGTATATGTTCAGACACGTTTTCTTATTTCCCTTAAGCTTTTTGTCACCTTCTCCTTTACCTTTGTTGCTCTTGATACTAATGAAGAATTGACCACTTTGCCACTGATGATGGTATTTTTCTAAGTAATATGATGAGAGTTTTTAGGACACAGTTCTAAAGGTTCCTTTATTCCTAGAAGATCATAGATCTCTGAGCTAGATTATTTTTTTCTGTTTCTGTTCAGTATCATTCCATTGTTTGGAGAGAAAACTTTATTTCCTGATTGTAATGTATGGTTTGTGCCTCCTAGAGTCACCAATAAATATGTTGTAGCAAAGTAAGCTTTAATTTTGTTACATAATTTATAAGCTAAATGTTTGCATTATCTTTTCTAAACTACAGGATACCAGAAGGCCCCATTGATCAGGGACCAGCCTCAGGAAGGGTTCGTGCTTTAGAAGAGCAGCTTTTGAAGGCCAAAGAACAGATTGAAAATTATAAGAAACAAACTAGAAATGGTAGGTGATTATATAGTGTTTTTCTGCTTTAGTATATTGATATTACCACAAATAATTAAAATTGTCCTTCCATCAAAATGTTGGGAATACTGATACTATTTATTCTTTGACTGCAGGTCTGGGGAAAGATCATGAAATCCTAAGGAGGAGGATTGAAAATGGAGCTAAAGAGCTCTGGTTTTTTCTACAAAGTGAATTGAAGAAATTAAAGAATTTAGAAGGAAATGAACTCCAAAGTCATGCAGATGAATTTCTGTCAGATTTGGGACATCGTGAAAGGTGCTATTCTTTTCTTTTTTTTTTTTAAGTTTTTATTTATTTATTTTGAGAGAAACAGAGGCCCTATGAGAGGGGGAGGGGCAGAGAGAGAGATGGAGAGAGAGAATCCTAAGCAGGCTCAGCACTGTCAACACAGATCCTGACATGGGGCTAGCCCATGACCTACGAGATCATGACCTGAGCCAAAACCAAGAGTCAGATGATTAACTGACTGAGCCACCCAGGCATTCCACGTGCCATTCATTTTTTACATTTCATTTGGGCTTTGGTAGAGATTATAATCTAAGAATATAAACTGGAACTCTTGTTCATTTCCCTGCTGAATGGTAAGTGACACCTACCGTATTTAAGAGCAGAAGAGTACCTGAGGTTTCAAGGACAATAATTCCCAAATGATCAACTAGAATATATCACTGGAAAATATTATTTAAAATGTATTTCTAGATATCTTTATAACCCTAAGTAAACTCTGAAGGTAGTGATGTCAGCCAGTAATACATTAGAATATCTTCTTGTAAATATCCTTCATATACAATCAATAATTGAAGTGGTGTATGTAGTTTTACATTATAGTACATTGGAACTCATACTGAAGCTGGCAGTTACGTTTCTAATTCAAACATTAAAAACTTTGAAATAGCACCTTTTTCAGATTTCTAATGAAAAGTTAACAGGTTTTTGATACAAAGGAGCATTCTTTTATTTATTTTTCTACTTAGTTACTAGACATAAGAATCTGAAATCTCCCTAGTTAAATTTATTTCTCCTGTTTGCACATTTCTGAAAATATGCAGTTTATCTTCCATAGAAAAGAAAACCTTTTGGTACTGATGTATTCATGCAGAACACAGTATATCTGAAAATCATTATAAATACAATGAAACCTGTCCTTAGGCTTATTATATATACAAGTCTATCCCAGTAGGATTCTCATGGCAATTACTGTCTCATTAGTGAACAGTAAAAGAAAAATTGTTGTATTAACACAACCTACCACTGTGAAGAGGAAAAGAATTACCCCACAATCGAGAGATTCATATATATTTACATCATCAGCAATATTGTAGGGATTTTGAAATATTGCTCTGCTATTTTAAGTGAAATTACAAATAAAATCCACCAGTTTATTGGATCATTTTAGCATTAATCTATAGAAGTAAGCAGAAGGGCATTGAATCATTAGGGGCTCCTGAATTATTAGGGGCATTGAATTATTAGGCCACGCATTCAGCAGTCCCTTTGAAAATTTTAGCCATACTTAGACCATTAGACCAAATGCTGACTAATTCTAGGTACGATTCTGTTAATTGGAGCTGTGTGCTTGTATGCTTTACTTACTGCAATTTTATACGGAAAGGCAGATCTGAAGAGGGTTTGAGTTGGGCAGACTATGTGGTATTTAAAGGAGAATTTTGCTATTGATTTCTTAGTGTTTAAAGTTTGAGTGATTTAATTAAATTGCTTGAATTTAATCTTCATATATTTTCTAGATTGAAATCATTATTTAAAGAATTATTTTTGTGCATATATTTTATGACTGTATGTAGAAATGGAAAAATATATGCAAATGTACACATGAAAAAAGTTGGGCCCTAAAGTTGATATAAATCGATGTTAAATTTTTTGTAAGTTGAATTTTATTTTAAGTATATTAGGATTCTGACACCACCTTTTAGTACATGTTAAATATTTCACTGAAAATAAAAATGGAAAGATATCCAAGTTTCCCCAGGCGATTTCTTTTACTGTCTTTAAGCAGAAATTATAAGGAACTTGGGATGCAGCTTCACAGGGTAGGAATGTAACTGCAGGCAGCTGTGGTAGAATGCAGTGATACAATAATGAAAAAGCGTAGCCAGACATTGGAGAAATAACCCTACAGTTACGAATGTACAGTGGAGAGGATCTGTATGTGTGCAGAATATGCCATCTTACTGATCATTTTCAAGATTTTTAGGTGTAAGAATTAAAATTAAAAGTTTTTGTTTCCCTCTGGTGATTTTTAAATTACGTAAAAATCCCTATTTCATTTTTACACTTACCCAAATATAGTGTATAGGTTGTCTAAAAGCCTGTGTTCTCTGGTAAGTCAGTTAGAAGTTGAGTCTGTCAATGTTTTCATTCAACTTTCCCTCTGAATCACTCTTGTCATCTTTTGGTTCAGAAAGACATCAATAATAGGAAAGACATTTATGGGCTCTTGTTTCTTCAAAGGGTTTTTTCTTTCTTAGAACTTTCTTCTGATATAAACGCTGATCCTCTTTTTTTTCCCCTTTCTAAATCAATAAAACTGTAATTTATGTACAAATGCTTTCAGTTTTGTTAGCACACCCCAGAATCAAGATACAGAACATTCTGCAGCCCTGAGAAGTTTCCTCATGCTCCTTTGTAGTCAGCACCTCCCCACCCTCAGTCCTTGGCAGTCATTAGGTTTGTTCCTATCCCTATTTTTTGCCTTTTCCAGAATTTTATGTAAATGCAGTCACATATTATGTAGCTTTTTGAGTGTGGTTTCTTTCACTTGGCATAATGCATCTGAGATTCACCCATGCTGTTTTGTGTATTGATAGTTCATTCTTTTTACTGCTAAGTAATATTCCATTGTACGGATGTACCACAGGTAGTTTATCCATTCACCAGTTGAAGGACATTGGGTTGTTTATATGTTTTGTTGATTATGAATAAAGCCACCATAAACACTAACATACATGTTTTTGCAGAAATGTATTTTCATTCCTTTTGGATTAATATCCAGAGTGGGATTTGTGTGTCATATGTTGAGTGTCTATTTAATTTATAAGACACTGCCAAACTAGATTTTCAAGTGACAGTTTCATTCTAGTGATAATATATTACCATATTTCATGGTAATAGAGTCAAATTTACCTGCTGTTTTTGAACATCATTGATCATAAATTGACTGTGGCCTGTCTCTTTGAAATAATGAGGGAGATTAGCAGTTTAGAGTGATTATTTTTGTGATTGTGATTTTATTATTTGTGTCATAGTATAGGTTCAGTACTTGGATTTATAGCTGTATATATTTGTCTTTCAACCTCTGGGGATATCATTGAAAATTCTGCTTATCACCATGTTAGGTTGCCCAAGACATATTTAACTTAACCACTGTTGCTTTGGGTCTTTTGCATTCCTTACGTTGCCAGACACCATGTTTATGAGATAGTTACTAGAACTACTTCTTTCTGATTTTAGATTATAGCAATTATTAAACTTCAAACTAAAGGACAGGAGGGCTTACAGGGCTGATGAACTATTTCTCAATTAACTTGACTGAAATTACTGAGAAATAATCTGGTGAAACAACAATCTCATTGTCCCTGCCTGGTCTGCATCATCTCATTATCAGTAATACATAACGCAGCTTTGGTAAGACTGAGGTGAGATGTTTCCCAAGTGATAAATGCTAATTATACCTAATTATGCTGATTGGCCTTTTGATATTGTGTATAGGGGTTTACGTAGCAACGGAAAGGACTTCAACTCAGATAAGGCGTGCAATATCTGGTTACAGGGAAGATTGGTAGGTTAATAATAGCTTACAGATTTGTATAATCAGAATTGCTGATCATAGCTATTGTGGTACAGTAGTTTGTGTTTTCCCTCTCTAAGGTAGACTCTACTAGACTATCTTTGAGAGGTCAAAGAAATGATATTTCCACTCTTGAAAAATTAAGTTAAGCTATTCTTTGTTTTTTATTTCATACACACACACATACACAGAAGAAGGAATGAAGACCTTTGAGATGTGATTTGATTGAGACTTACATTAAACTGGAAGGTAGATGCTCTTTCTTCAGTTGTTAATTCCTTTGGCCAAAATGTTTTTGTATGATTGTCTTTCTCCTAAGGAATCCAGGTATATTTTTAAGTGGTGCTAGAACATACCTCCAAATATCCGTGGACAAAGGGAGATCTTGTCCTATGAAGTTGTCCTTAATTTTCTCATCACTTAGTCTTTATCAGCCAGATCATGATTCTCCATCTTCTGTAAGGAGACATCTTCCCCTAAAATAAAGTTTGCATTGGAAGGAGAATCTAAAGGTGGAAAAAGACATCTTATCTAATGACTTTGATTCTGTTTTTTGCCTCCCCACCCTCCCGACCTTACATCTCCCTGGATGTGATTTCCAAACTCAAGAATGATTAGACATTAAAAATAGTCACTTATTAAGGATTTCCTTCATGGCAGTTATTATGATAAAGGCTCTCCATTCATTATTTTCTCAGCATAGTAATACTTTGAGGCAAGCATTATTATTCTGTATTTGATAAATAAAGTTATACTCAGGCCTAGAGAAATTAGATAGTTTACACAAGTAAGTGGCCGAGCTATTTTTCTCCAAAATATTTTTTCTTTTTTCTTTGATATGATTTATTGTCAAGTTGGCTCACATACAGTGTATACAGTGTGCTCTTGGTTTTGGGGGTAGTTTCTTATGATTCATTGTTTACATGCAACACCCAGTGCTCATCCCAACAAGTGCCCTCCTCAAATACTTTTTCTTAATTGCTAAATACTTAGCTTCTCTGAGCTTTATTTTTCTCTTTTACACATGGGGATATAATTCCTATATCATAACATTATGTTGATTAAATGTGGGAAAATATATAAAACAACTTCCACAGTGACTGACACATTGTAGTTTCTGGTAGACTCTAGTGGGACCTGCATAAGGAAAGCCTCATAAGAGGGTATAAATAGAGAACTCTTAGATGCTTCAGGGCAAGCACAAGTAAGGGGAAATTGTCATAATACTCAGCAGCAAGAATTTCAAGGTTTGGGACCTATACATAAGCCTGGTGGACATCACTCACCAAGTAGCATAATTATGGCCTCATATGATAAACTATTTTTGTTGTTGCTCTTATGGACTCCCCCCCCCCCGCCCCGCCCCACCCATGTGGGCTGTCAAAAAGAGGTGGTATCTTAGAATTCCTCCTTGAGACAAGGGAGGCAAAAGGAATATTGTCTTCCTATCCGTCTCTAGATCACATTTTTATTCTTTGTACTGCTTATTTCTGCCCCAGGAGCAAATCATAGTAAAAGCAGCCTTGGACAAAACCCAAATAAGTTTTCTTGCTCTTGATCCAGATTTACCTATGGGTTAGACTCTGTAATATAGCCTCCCTTAGTCACATTTACTTCATAAATGGTAGTTCCTTCACCTTGGGATTTTCTTGAATTATATCTGCTCTGTGCTGACCCTGAGGGGGAATTTCTATCTTTAAAATTTTGTAAATTACTTTTTTTTTAGAGGTTTTTTTTTTTTTTTTTTTAGTGTTTTTATTTATTTTTGAGACAGAGAGACACAGAGCATGAGCAGGGGAGGGGCAGAGAGAGGGAGAGACACAGAATCTGAAGCGGGCTCCAGGCTCTGAGCTGTCAGCACAGAGCCCGATGTGGGGCTTGAACTCACGGAGTGTGAGATCATGACCTGAGCTGAAGTCTGATGCTCAACTGACTGAGCCTCCCAGGCGCCCCTATTTTTAACGTTTTGAATCCAGTATAAACAAAATACTTGTGGTTCTTCATTAGCATAATTGAGACAAACTGAAACATTTAAGAATAGTTTTGGCGATATCAAAATATAGAAATAGGAAAATTAACTAAAAATACAAAGAATATAAATGTAGCCCAGCTTTTGAAATAGAGGTTTTGACACCTGTCATAACTGGCCTGCTCTCTGAATCATAGATTCTGTTCTAGTCTACTGGTTATTCTCAGGCATCTATACTCCACCCACAAGTGACTAGCACTATTCTGCTGGTCTTTTGCCTGGTTTTGTATTTCCCAGGCTTTGACCTGCCCTCATACCAGGCCTTAAGATTCATCATTCATCTCCTAGATTTCTTGATCAATCAGTTCATAGTCAAAACCAAGATGGCCAGATTTCCAGCTTTTAGGACACTTCTAGGAGATTTGATTTAAGAATAGAGTCACTGAAAACCAATCATTTCTATAGAATGGATTTTAGTCACCATATTTCCCAGTAACGATCTATATACTTTCTGTTTGCTTATTCTCATATCTTTGGCTAAAAGATGACAAATTTTGCAGGATGGTAATTTCTAAACATTATTGAATCAGCAAAGAACTAAATTTAAGATTATTTCCACTCATCATCAAGGAAATACAAATCAAAACCACAATGAGATGCCACCTCACTCACACCTGTCAGAATGGCTAATATTAACAACTCCGGAAACAACAGACGTTGGCGAGGTTGCGGAGAAAGGGGAACACTTGCACTGCTGGTAGGAATGCAAACTGGTGCAGCCACTCTGGAAAACAGTATGGAGATTCCTCAAAAAATTAAAAATAGAACTACCCTACGACCCAGCAATTGCACTACTAGGTATTTACCGAAAGGAAACAAGAGTGCTGTTTTGAAGAGGCACATGCACCCCAGTGTTTATAGCAGCACTATCAACAATAGCCAAAGTATGGAAAGAGCCCAATGTTCATTGACTGATGAATGGATAAATAAGATGTATATATATATATATACCACATCTTAGTACTTGGCGATCAAAAAGAATGAAATTGCCATTTGCAACAATGTGGATGGAACTAGAGTGTATTATGCTAAGCGAAATAAGTCAGTCAGAGAAAGATAAATATGCAATCTCACTCATGTGTGGAATTTAATAAACAAAACAGATGAACATAGGGGAAGGGTAAAAATAAGATAAAAAAAGAGAGGGGGGGAAATCATAAGAGACTCTTAAATACAGAGAACAAACTGAAGGTTGCTAGAGGGGTGTCGGGTGGGGGAATGGGCTAAATGGGTGATGGGCATAAAGGAGAGCACTTGTTGGGATGAACACTGGGTGTCATATGTAAGTGATGAATCACTAAATTCTACTCTTGAAATCATTATTACACTATATATTAACTAGCTTGGATTTAAATAAAATTTTAAAAATAAATACATTTAAGATTGTTTCCTGGGCTTGTCTTCCTTACATGGTCTCTAATGGGAAGGGCCAGAAAAAAATATTTAAAAATTTTTTTTAATGTTTATTTTTGAGAGAGAGAAAAAAATAGAGTGCAAGTGGGGTGTGGGGTGGGGGGCAGAGAGGAAGGCACCGAATCCAAAGTGGGCTCCAGGCTCTGAGCTGTTAGCACAGAGCCTGATGTGGGGCTAGAGCTCATGGAGTGCGAGATCATGACCTGAGCTGAAGTCAGACACTCCACCGACTGAGCCACCCAGGTGCCCCAAGAAAAAAAGATTTAAAAATCAAGTTTAATTTTAGTTGACTCCTGGAATAGACCAACTTATATTGAGACTGACTGTGTTATAAAAAATTAGTGTACTTTTTTTTTGGGGGGGGGGTATATGGCCCTCTAGTTCTGTGTGAGCTTGGTTATCCCACTTTCTTGACAGAGTTTGGGATGGATGTGAATAAATTGCCAAGACTTAATACTGATATAACTTGGTAAAAACATTTTTGTGTTTTCTAATTTATTAAAAGACACAAATTAACTTTTATTCCCACTGATTAAGGAATGGCTTGATTACTATGATGTGAAAGCATAACCATGCCAATTTTGATATTTCAGAGAATTCTCCTCTCCAAATTAGACCTAATGTAGTTTTTACCCTCTTGAGGCCATATGATTGTCAATGAAATGTAGTGCTATTTGTCTATTGATATGTGTAGGTTTAATGTTAAAGCCATGGAAAGCATATTGACTTTCCTTTTTTCCTGCAACTGGCATTTGCTGATAGACTGGTTATTTATCCCACTGTACTACATCTCCACGAAGAGTACTCCTATTTAAAGTTGAGGCTTACAACAGGTTTTGTGATCACTCATAGCTAAAAGGCAGGAAAAAGCAAAGGACCACATTTGGATATGATGAAATCTATAAAGTGGAAAATATAATGAGCATGATGAGAGTGATGAGGAAGAGGTTATTGAGAAAATAATTTAAATAAACTTCCAGCTGAGCCCTGCAACACCATTATAGTCCAAGATTTCTTATATGTTTCCACGATCAACTCATACAATTTCATATAGGTGGTGACTTTTCCCCTAGTAAAAGTAAAACTATAAAAGAATACTGTAAACTACATAATAATCCAGAGGGGCCTGTTTTATAATCTGAAAAAACTTAAAAGTTGACCTTCTGTCCATTGTGTAAGACTAAGTTAATTTGTTAAGGAGGCAGTAAATTGTAGGTTTGGTTTTTCCCATTACAACTACTCTTTAATAAAATTTTTTGAAAATGCTTATTAGCATCTTAGGTGAGAATAATAAATATTTTTTAAAAAATTACGTATTTGACTGTTGCCCTGGTCAAAAAGGAAATAGTCAAGCTGTGGAATGCCCTGTGCATCGCTGATGTTGATACATTGAGCAAATGCCTAAAATGCTTCACAGATGACCCTTTTGTTCCAAAGCATTGTGCAAAGCTGTTCCACTACTAGTTAGATGTATTCTAAACTATGGCTATGATTTTTAATCTTTATTTGTATATTCATAATAGTGTTGCTTTATTCAAGACACTAGCTATTATTAAGTATTCTCTGTTAATTTTGTGTAGTTCTAATGCTTTTCTGTGGTAGTAAATAATAATTTAGTTTTTCCTGTGGGGTGCCAGTGCTTTGTTATTAAATGCTTTACCGTGTTATTAAGTACTTTACCATCTAGTTAAGAACCGGGAATAACAAAACTGAGGCTATGCCATGTACTCCTGGGTAAATCACAATTGTTGAGGGCTGGTTTCATTATCTGTTAAATGAGTTCTTACTGATCAGTCCCCTTCTTCAGTGTGCTGTAAGGTACTGGCTACTGGATCATATTTCTGACTGGCCTTCAGTACCACGTATTCCTAGCACCCATGCCCAATGAGTACTTTCTCTTGGTTGTAGAATTATTAGTAGGTACTCTTCATACACAAGGTAAAATCTCTGAAACAACTCTCAGAGTCATTATAGCATAAATAGCAATGTCTTAGTCTGTTCAGGCTGCTATAACAAAAATACCAAAGGCTGTAATTTATAAACAATAAAAATTTATCTCTCACAGTTCTGGAGCCTGGGAAGTCCAAAATCAAGGTGCAGGCACATTTGGTGTCTGGTGAGGACCTGTTTTCTTATTCATGAACAGTGCCTTCTCCATCTGTCCTCACATGGTAGGAGGGCCTAGGGAGTTCTGTGGGGTGTTTTATAAGAGCACTAATCCCATTCATGAGGGTTCCACCCTCATGACCTAAGCACCTCCCAAAGGTCCAAATTTGGCCCATAGGCTGCTTTTGTGAATAAAGTTTTACGGGAAAACAGGCACATGCATTCATTTGCATATTGTCTATGGTGGCTTTCCTGCTACAAAGGCAATAGAGGCCCACAAATCCTGAAATATTTATTATCTGTCCCTTTACAGAAAAATGTTAGCTGAGCCTTAGTTTGGATCGTTGTTTAAGAGTTATGTCAGGGGCACCTGGGTGGCTCAGGTAGTCTCTCTCTTTCTCTCTCTGTCTCTCTCAAATAAATAAACATTGAAAAAAAGGGTTATGTCAGAATTTTCCTCTTATCTTTTATTCCAACCACTCAGAGTGTTTATGTATGAAGAGATAATTTAAGAGGAGGAAGGATATGACAGAACAAAAATGTAGTCTTCAAATCCTGGCACCAACTTATTTCTCTCCCTTATCTTAATCGACCTGTTTCTTTGCTATGGTTTTCCATTTCCCCTTGATCTTCGTAGTGCTCTGTGTTGGGAAATAAGTGCAGCTGACTGACCTGGAGAAAAATAGTATGTTTTTCTCAACAGTGAAAATTTACTATAGGAGTGAATCTTGGATGTGAGGGACTAATTGCTGAGTTTAAGAGTCTTAATAGAAAATCAAGGATGAGAACCAGTATCACTGTGAGCATCAATCTCTGAAGAATTTGACTCTCTTCTTATGACTTTGTGTAATCCTGTGAGGAAGTACAAATAAGTCAGACCTCCAAATGTTGTTTGTTTTAATAGGTCTATAATGACGGATCTATACTACCTCAGTCAAACAGATGGAGCAGGTGATTGGCGGGAAAAAGAAGCCAAAGATCTGACAGAGCTGGTCCAACGGAGAATAACATATCTTCAGGTAAGGAAATTAGGTAAAGAAATAAACACGAGTGAAAAAAGAAGGAAAATCATAATAAATAAGACTAAGAGTTGCTGTTGGTTTTTAGTCTTCATAGCCCTTTGCTTTTTTAAAGTATTTACTCATTTTTCATATTTATTCAGAAAGATGCTATGTTATGTCTGCAGTGCAAAGATGGCGAAAACAAAGTCCCTGCCTTAAGGGAGCTAATTCTTATCACACACACATATACACATGCACATGCACGTGTATGTGCGGGCACACACACACACACACACACACACACACACACACACTACAATGCAAAGTAGGAAGTGCTGCATTTTATGTGACACATACAGATGAAATGCTCAGGAATAGCTTGTCAGGAATAAGCTTTGTGGAAAAGTTATCAGGAATAGCTTT
The DNA here is from genome assembly GCF_023721935.1 of Panthera uncia. Lineage (NCBI taxonomy): Eukaryota > Metazoa > Chordata > Mammalia > Carnivora > Felidae > Panthera > Panthera uncia. The sequence goes on along the minus strand of NW_026057582.1, from coordinate 34,652,950 downwards.
GTGGAAAACATACTATTTGAATTGAGCTGAAAAGGATAACTAGATAGGATTTAGACACATAGAAATGGAAAAGAGTGTACTAGTTGGAGTGTATGAGTAATGGTCCATAGCTGGGAAAGAGGAGGACAGGAACCCAATGAGAAATGAGATATTTTAGTTTGTCTGAGGTTTTAGGTAGTATGAACAGGTGGGATGGAAAATAAACTGAAAAGGTACGTTTGGGAGCCAGATTGCAGAGGTCCTTGGGTGCAGGTTAATAACACTTTATGATGCATAAGCAGCAAGTGGTTGCTGAAAGATTTTATTTGTTGCATAAACATCATTATAACAACAAACAGCCCCAAGTCCCAGACCCTTTTAAATTTATTCTCTTCGGGGTTCTTTTGTGTTCTCTTTTTTAAAAAAAAAAAAAAAAAGTTAATGTTTATTTAATTTTTTGAGAGAGAGAGAGAGAAAGAGAGAGTGGGAGAGCAGCAGAGAGAGAGAAAGACACAGAATCTGAAGCAGGCTCCAGAGTCTGAGATGTCAGCACAGAGCCCGACACGGGGCCCGAACTCAGGAGCCACGAGATCATGACCTGAGCTGAAGTCGGATGCTTAACCGACCAAGCCACCCAGGCGCCCCTCTTCTAGCTCTTATTTATATGCATACCCAGTCTTACATGTTTGTAAGAACAGTGTTGATTTACTTTTTAAATTTTGGCATTTTGCTTAAAATGCCATCAGCTTTTTCTATTTTGGAGTCACAACTTGCTTTTGAAAGGTTTTTTACACATAAGAGTGGCATAATGAGAGTGATGCTGTTAATCTGAAGGTATTATTTTGGCTGAAGTGGATTAGTATTGGAAGAGACTAGAAGCAAGGAGACCATTTAGGAGATGAGGACCATCTGCAGGTGAGAAAATGGAGGTATGTGGCAGTTTGCATTGGAAGTGAAGAGATAAATTTGAGAGAGACTGGGAAGGTAAAATTAAGAGGCCTTTCCAAGTGGGGGAAAGAGTTGAAATGACTGGGATAATGGGCACATTGTTAACTGACAGGGAACTTAGAGTAGTCTTGAGGAAAACAATGAATTAGTAAGTAACTTCACAACGCTTCAAGTTGAAAGCTGTTCCCATCCTTTTCTAAAACTATTGATGGTATACTTTCTGTGTATAATCATTCAGCTTTCCTTCTAAGGTTAAAGTGTCTTGTAAAAGCAAAATAATAGCCGGTGACTTAATCCTGCATATTTCAAGGTACACATTTTCCTACACTTAAATAGGAAAAAATAGAAAATCAAGTGTTTAAAGAGATCATTAAAAACCAAACTGATCTTGGCATGCTGTCTTAGTCTCATACTCCCATGACCATTCATCAGAGGTGTCTGCAGAATGAGAAACACTTGCCTCCTGTAGGGAAGAGGTAATTATCTCCTATCAACTAGAACCTCATTCAGTGAACTGTAAACAGCTGGTGGTGCAGAACTATCATCCTCATTTAAAATGGAAATAACTGTGGTTTCTGAGTTTCTTCCATTTCCACATGTTCATTAGATATGTATTCAACAAAAGTTATATTTAAACTATCATTTGGTCATAGTCCAGTCTGCACACTATAACAAGTACCTGCCACCTGCTTTATTTTCTTGATTTTTTAAGTGGCCAAGTGCTTTTACTTATAGTGCAGATTTGATCCTGTATGTGCTGATTTCTGTGGTTCTGTGTTAGAGAATTTTACTTGTAAATCATGCTAATAATTTAAAACCACATTGGCTTTTTTAATCTGTTAGACTATAGCAAAATAGCATTTCAGCTGGACCTTACTTTCAGTTTCAAATATTGCTATTTGCCAGGTCTCTTTTTTTTTCCATTGAAAAACAAAAGATGGTTTTTAATATTCAAGAAGATGGGGAAGATCTCAGTAGGAAAAAACATATTTTAGAAAAAGGTTTTTCTTTAATTATTTAATATATCTGTGATCATTTTTTCCATCTAGTCTAAAAGTTCTTTGAAGTCAGGAACTATATTTTCAACATCCTATTTGTTAGAGGTTAACAATGCCAGCCATTCACTCTTTCCCTTCTTTGGATAGAGGTGAATAAGCGTCCTTTCTTCCATTCCAACAAAATTAAACACATACATTTGCAAGGAATGCTTTCTCTAACTGGAATTTTTATTTCCAGTGTATTTCTAAGCACAACAGCTACTTTGAAAAGAATGATTTGTTACTGGTTCAACTAATGGATTAGAGAGTTTAATCAGATGAGGTGAGCTATTTATACACGCTTTTTAAAATGATTACGTTTTTTCCTGTTATAACTTTTCTTGGTATTCAAATGTTTTGGTGTTCCCAAACTATTATTGCCTTAAGTGAAATATTATTGTAAAAAAGGCTATTTAACCAACTTAGATTCTGAAAGACTTCCACAGGGCTTAGCAACTGAGTATTATACTAGAAAATAAATCTGAAAAGGGGGATAAAGAAAAAACTTTGAACTTTGATACCTGTATTCAACATAAAAATAAGCCGTTCATATAACTTAATGGAATTTTAGAAGGCTCTCTTTGTTTGGCCTATCAGCCAGCAGTTATATAAAGAATGATAATAATTTGTAGGTAACTAGGAAATAAATAAGAAAAAGGAACAATAAAAGCAAATGTTTTTCATAGTTTAAATCTGTTTGGGAGATTTTAGGCATTTAAATACTTTGTTGCATTCAGATGATTTTATAATTTACTTCAGTGATTGGTTTGGACAGTTGAAAGAATTTTCAGTTTTACTAGATTTTTACTTATACTGATGAAATTTATTATCAGTTCTCATTATCACCAACAAGTATTTTTCTAAACTCTGATTTATTTAAGGTGTAATGCAAGTCTTGGTTAAAAAAAAGAAAAAAAAAAACAACCTAGATTGAGTCATCTTCTTAATCCATAATAGGTTTCATTTTAAATCTAACCCTTTTTGCAACTCTCCAGTCCTTTGAATTGAGCAAATATCATTATGTCTCATGAAAATCCTGCTTGATTTAGTCATGTATTTCAAGTTTAGTCTCAATTTTAGATTTTCATTTATTTATCCTATACCTTGGTTACAGTTTCACAAAAGATACTACAAAATAAAAGAAGTGCTTACGGCAACTAGACTTCAGTGGAACAAAGTTCATGGCTATCTTGGTTAAAATTATTTTCTGTTTAGAGTTGAAGACCTTATGGCATGTGATAAAAAGACAAAAGCACTAAAAGACTATAATAATCTTACTGAGGACAACCTTGGGTATACCATTAGGCTCAAGTTGTTAGGGTCAGGCGTAAGGCAGGGTAAAGATAGGAGTCAGAGGCTAAAAAATTTTAGCAGTCAAAGGCTTTATTTGGGAACTAAGGTCGCTGGCGAGGTTCCGTGACTCAGGGAGAGAGAGAGAGTGGGGAGTCAGGGAAGTCGCACCCAGGTGTGGTGGCGTGGGGTTTTTAAGCTGCAGCGGTTCCGGGTTTAGGTCCGGGTGGGCCTTTTTCGCGTCAGGTCGTGCCTCGCTCGGTGATTGGTTGACCTCCAATTCATTCTGGCACACTACTAGGGGCTTTTCATTGGGTTGCGCTGGCAAGATGGCTGTCCCCTCTACTGTGGTTCCAAGGACATCCTAAACAAGTAAAATGGACCAAGTAATTCTCTTCACGTCTTAGGTTTCTGTATGTTTATGTAAAACGTTCTTTATCCATAAAGTGAACAAGTAATATTGGCTTGTTTTAAATACCATTTTGTCCTGGTCTTTACTAGTGTGCTATATAAATCATAACAAATAGAGAAAGTGCTGGTTTTTTAAATATTTTTCTAGTTTCTGATATAAAACACAGGCTCATTGTAAACACTTCATATTGCTGATGTTTTCATTATAAGTCCACATTTTGCCATAATATGTCATTTTTCTAGACTTTTAAGTCTAGAGATTTTATTTTCATTACCATTATTAGAATTTACTTTGTGGCTTCCAATCAGCTCATATTAAATTCTCCTCAGCTCATATTAAACAAACACAATGAAAAAGATGACGATACCTTGGTTTCTTAATTTGTTTGGAACAGTTGGAAGTTGGCAGCTGTGGTGGTGAGAGGTGCTAGTGAGGGCACATAGCTGTGGCAAAAGGCATTTGCCAGTTTAACTTGAAATTATTGGTCTTATGGTTCAGGGTGTTTTTTAATTCCACCTAGATCCAAAGTTGACAATTTAAGCAATATTGGGCCCATTTTCAGTGGAGTCTAAATAAAACGTATAAAAAGTAGAAATAGTAAAAGATTTTTGTTTGTTTGGAGGCATTGTTGGTTTATGTTGTGAATAGGACATTTACTGGAAATTGGTAAGTTAATAGTTTTCCTTTTTTTCATAGAAAAGTAAAAGATGTGAAAATGGAGAACAACTATTTTATTTTTTTGTTGTTTTTTTAAGAAAAAATTTAATAACACAAGATATTAACAAACTATGTATATGGCTCCAATTGCCATTAAAAGTAAGATCAGCTACTCTTTTATTTGTCTGAAAAGTATTTCACTGCATCGTCATTCCCAAGGGATATTTTTAAGACATACACAATTCGATACTGAGAGTTTCGTTGTTGTTTTTCTATTGTGTTTTTTTTCTCCTTTCAGCATGTTCAGAATATGATTTCACCATTTTCTGGTGTTTATTGATGTATTGATGCCATTGAAAAGTCACCTTTCAATTCAATATTTTCCTTTGTGCTATTAAAAAGATAAGGCTTTTCATCATGCTTTTGATGAGCTACAATTTCTTTATGATGTTCCAGCTTGTGAATGTATTTAATTTTTTTTCCTTAAAATTACTTATGACTCCTGGTTTGATGGATTTGTGTCACTGAACATTTTTGTAAGGTATCAGAATCTTTTCAAATATTACCTCTGACCCAATCTTTCTCTTCTCTCCTTATGAGTCTTCAATTTAAATGTCCTCTACATTTTTTTTTGTATTTTCCATCTTTTTCTCTGTCATGCTTATTATGGTATTTTTTCACTGTGTAAACTTGGCTTAACTAGAAATATACTTCTCATGCATGCCTCTCTGTGTGCTTCCTAGTTGTAGCTGACCAAAAGAGGGATTTGTACAAGATTTGGGAGGCAGAAAGGAAGCAAAAGCCATCATCTCAGTTGGTTGTTGTGGCTATAAATTGTGAGAAACAGAAGCAGCAACTCTTGGAGAAGCAGAGTCAACATTGGCCACACTTTACCCCACTCTATATTCACAGTTTTTTCTGTTGACTTCCTGGCCCTGTTGACCAACAGTGACCTCAGGCCCACCCAGACTCAGAAACAGCACCTCTACAGACTTCACCCTGCTACAGACTTCACAATGCACCTTCACTGATTCATTCTGGCAGTTAGCCAGGGCTGGGTTTCTGAGATTCTCTGGCAAGTTCTGATGTGTCCACTTATGCCAGTGCTTCAGAGAGGATGCTTTTTGTTGTTGTTTTTCTTAATTCTCTACCTTATCCATTCTGATCCTTACTTGCCCAGTGTGTCCCATACTTGTTTAGTTTTACTGTGAAAACAAATATCCTGTTTTCTATTACTCACAGTGGTTCTGCTTCCCTAACTGAACCCTCACTGTAGTGGGCACTATTTTTCTTCATTCTCTTTAAGTTCACTAACTTTCCCTTCTCTTGCCATACAGTCCCTTTATTATTTTTTTCCATTTAATTTAATACATTTTTAAGTCCTATATGTTTTTTTTTTATTTTTTATTTTTTAAAATTTACATCCAAATTAGTTAGCATATAGTGCAGCAATGATTTCAGGAGTAGATTCCTTAGTGCCCCTTACCCATTTAGCCCATCGCCCCTCCCACAACCCCTCCAGTAACCCTCAGTTTGTTCTCCATATTTATGAGTCTCTCTCTTCTGTTTCGTCCCCCTCCCTGTTTTTATATTATTTTTTCCCCTTCCCTTATGTTCATCTGTTTTGTCTCTTAAAGTCCTCATATGAGTGAAGTCATATTATTTTTGTCTTTCTCTGACTAATTTAACCTAACATAATACCCTCTGGTTCCGTCCACATAGTTACAAATGGCAAGATTTCATTCTTTTTGATTGCCGAGTAATACTCTGCTGTGTATATATGCCACATCTTATTTATCTGTTCATCCATCGATGGACATTTGGACTCTTTCCAAACTTTGGCCATTGTTGATGGTGCTGCTATCAACATGGGGGTACATGTGTCCCTTCGAAACAGCACACCTGTATCCCTTGGATAAATGCCTAGTAGTGCAATTGCTGGGTCGTAGGGTAGCTCTATTTTTAGTTTTTTGAGGAACCTCCACATTGTTTTCCAGAGTGGCTGCACTAGCTTGCATTCCCAACAACGATTTTACTTTTTAAAGGAAGATAGAGGTTTGTTTTTTCCATTCAAAAATAACAGACTGACTGGAGAAATAGCAATTTCTCTTTTCCTGTCAGGATGCCAGAAACTGTAGATGGTCTATGAAATGGAAAGTGGCCAGGTCACACTAGGAATGCATTATTGAAGCTATTGAAATGTTTTTCAGACTGTGGGGAAACCTACCTCCAACACAGGATGTAGACACATTTTTCTCTGACAGGACAGAATAGATTTAAGGCCAGAATATAACTATAAACTTCCATTTGTCTGCTAGTGTACTGACCATGAATGAGATCAAACCCATCATCAGGTGTTCCCAGAGTTGTGGAGTGTGTTCTACTGAGTGAATCAGACAGCATTTATTTCTGCCCAACAGGGATGACAACCAAAAGTAAAGGCAAAAGTAGTACTTGTAACTCGTTAGGAAAAGTCATTAGCTTAGCTGTATTAAGATTGTTAATTAAATATTTAAAACAATTGGAGTAGGGAGAAACTTCCAGGAACCTTCCCTACTTGAAAGAAGTTATTATTTTAAGAGGTCAAATAGGGAAAAGTAGACAGTTTCTCAGAAAAAAACTTAAGAGTACACTAAGAAAGGGAGTATCTTTCCCAAGAACAAAAATATAAATAGGTTTAGTGAGGAAAGAACAAGAAGTGGTAAGTAGATACAGTGTCCAGGGTAGCTTTCATAAAATGAAAGAGGGGTTTGCTATACTAGAAGTTGACTAAGGACAAAGAAGGAAAGGAAGAGGGGCACCTAGGTGGCTCAGTTGGGTTAAGCATTGGATTTCAGCTCAGATCATGATCTCTGGTTTGTGAGTTCAAGCCCCGAATCAGGCTCACTACTGTCAGCATAGAGCTTGCTTAGGATCCTTTGTCCCCCTCTCTGCCCCTCGCTTGCATGTGTGCTCTTATTCCCCCTCCCCCAAACATTTTTAAAAAGAAGAAAAAAAAGAAAATTTATTAAAGGTAGTTTTCTAAGCATTATTAAAAACTTTGAATTCTTAGATTTTACAGAGCCCTTGCATGTGAGAGCATAGGTCTGACTGAGTTGTTTGTGTATTCAACAAGTATTTGGATGTACTGGACGTTAGATACATTGCTAAGGATTTAGTGATGAATGAACAGATATGGTACGTTGTCTGCCCTCAGAAAGCTTAAAGTTGAGTAACATTCTCAGAATATCTTTGAATTAATTATCTTCAAATACACATACACACACGTGATTTTTTTTTTTTTCAACTCCTACAAAGTTTTGTTTTGATGTTTATATTTCTGTCTCATTATTTGGATCTTTTTACTAATCCACCTGTCTGTATTACACTAATTTTTGCTACAGGCTTTTTTATTACTCCTTTTTAAAAAGCTTTTATTAAGGGCCAGAGATCTAAGTAAAAAAGGTACAAGATACAAAACAAAACAAAAAAAACACTTTTATTATGGAAAATTTCAACATATATAAAAGTGAGAGACTAGTGAATCCCTTTGTACCCATTATCCATACCCATTATCCAGCTTTAATAATTATCAGTTCATGGTCAGTTTTGTTTCTTCTATACTGGCATCACTCCTTACCATCTCTGGGATCATTTTGAAGCAAATCCCAGATATTTTATCATTTTATTTGTAAATATTTCAGAATGAGTTTCTAAAAGACAAAGTATCTAAAAGATACTTTTTCAAAAAATAATCACATGCTATTATCACACCTAAGCAAAGTAAGAATAGTTCCTTAATATCATCAAATAACCATTCACTGATCAAATTTCTCTGATTACCATGCACATTTTAATGTGTTATTTCAAACAGATTATCTATGGAGGAATTCTGAGAAATGGCAGAGTAGGAAGCACCAAGAATCTGTCTCCCCACCTAGACATTAGTTGCATGGGCAGAAATTATCTGACATAACTGTTTTGGAACTCTGGAGTCAGTTGAAGGCTTACAACTTCCAGGGGAGGAAAGCTTTAACTGTTAAGTTGTGGTTAATTTCGGCTCTTAGCTCCAGAGCATCTACCCATCCCCCCACCCCAACCTCATGGCAGGCAGCCGTGTGTATGTGTCCCTAGAATCCAAAGATGGTTCAACACATGAAAATTGATCACCATAATATGCTACACAACAAAATAAAGGAAGAAAACCACCTCATCACTTCAGTTGATGCAGAAAAAGCATTCAACAAAATTCAGTACCTTTTCATGATAAAAACACTGAACAAAATAAGAATTGAAGGAAACTACCTCAACATATAAAAGCCTGATTTTTGTATATTGATCTTGTGTCCTGCAACTTTGTTAAACTCATACACTAGTTTTAGTAGCTTTTTTGTAGATTCCATCAGGTTTTCTACATAGATTATCATGTCATATGCATATAAACACATTTACTTATTCATTTTCAATTTGGATATCATTTTTGCAGTAGTCTGTTAAAAGTCACTCACCTTAATTAAATAGTATAATTTACTATTAGCATAACATACAGTATATCAAAAATTTAGTTCCTTCTATTAAAATCCTTGCTGAAGTCTGATTTTGGATTCTAGGTTTTCTTAGCAAGAGTTTAAAAAATATTTTGAAATGCCTAATGATTATGGAGGAACTTTTTAAATTCCCAGCAGTGTAGTCAGCACAACTCTGCCAGCAGTTTGTTGTTTTTAAGTTAACATTTTTCTTTTTTTTAATGTTTATTCTGAGAGAGAGCGCACCCGGACGCGTTCGCATGTGCGCGTGCGCGCGCACACACAAACACACAAACACACACACACACACACACACACACACACACACACGAGCGAGTGGGGGAGGAGCAGAGAGAGAGAAAGGGGGGGAGGGAGAGAATCTCAAGCAGGCTCTACACGGTCAGCATAGAGCTCCCTGCTATCCAAGAGTTGGACACTTAACCGACTTAGCCACCCAGGCACCCTTACATATATATCCATATCCTCTTAATTATCAGTAAGAAAGGCTTTTATTTATTTATGTTTTTTGCATTTAATTTCTGTTTATTTTTTCCAAGTTTTTATTTAAATTCCACTTAATTAACATACAGTGTAATATAAGTTTAAGAAAGACTTTTAGGGGTACCTGGATGGCTCAGTTGGTTAAGCACCCGATTTTGGGTCAAGTCATGATCTCACCATAGTGAGATCAAACTCCCCATCAGGCTTTGCACTGGTTATGGAACCTGCTTAAGATTCTCTTTTTTCTCTTCCTCTGCCCCTCTCCCACTTGTGCTCACTGCCTCTCTCTTTCAAAAAAATAAAAATAAAAAGCCTTTTATGAGTTCTTAACAACTATTACCTAGAAAAAAATGAGCAACTGATGACATTCTAGATGCTACTCCCCCAAACCATTTTATCTTCAAGGATAGAAACACCTAATAAAGATTTTGTCTTTTTAAAATTTTTTTGAATATAAGTTTGAACTTAAATTTTACTTAATTTAGGTATATCAGCTCAGCATCTACTTGTTTTGAGTGTTATTCCATTTTCTCAGTGGTTTTCTATTTCTGGAAATATGTCTTTTTCCCCCCCAAGAAATGGCAAATTTCACTATAGTTTGACTCTGCTCTAGGTTATAATATACACAATGTTGTTATAGAAGCAGTTTTCCAAATCTTAAAGCAGGTCTGGTTTCCACATAGGAATAGTGTTGTAATTGGGGATTTTGATCTTGACTACCAAGTCCCATACCAGAGGTTCATCTTCTAGAATTCCAGTCTCAATTCCAGCAAGGCAAGAATTGGGGAGTCCCAAGGCTCCCATGAAAGGAAGAGGGAGGCTACTGACCAGAGATGGATTCAGATTTGGGGGCTGGACTTGAAACCTCTACGGTTTTTGGTGCTCTCATTTATAAAAAGGAATACAAATACAAAATTAAGTATTAAGGAAATATGTACAGTCAGTTCTGATTATCTGCATCAATTATGTTCCATAAAGTCACCATAATAAAGGACCTGAATGTGAGACAGGAAACTATCAAAACCCTAGAGGAGAAAGCAGGAAAAGACCTCTCTGACCTCAGCCGCAGCAATTTCTTACTTGACACATCCCCAAAGGCAAGGGAATTAAAAGCAAAAATGAACTATTGGGACCTCATAAAGATAAAAAGCTTCTGCACAGCAAAGGAAACAACCAACAAAACTAAAAGGCAACCAACGGAATGGGAAAAGATATTTGCAAATGACATATCGGACAAAGGGCTAGTATCCAAAATCTATAAAGAGCTTACCAAACTCCACACCCAAAAAACAAATAATCCAGTGAAGAAATGGGCAGAAAACATGAATAGACACTTCTCTAAAGAAGACATCCAGATGGCCAACAGGCACATGAAAAGATGCTCAACATCGCTCCTCATCAGGGAAATAAAAATAAAAACCACACTCAGATATCACCTCATGCCAGTCACAGTAGCCACAATGAACAAATCAGGAGACTATAGATGCTGGAGAGGATGTGGAGAAACGGGAACCCTCTTGCACTGTTGGTGGGAATGCAAATTGGCGCAGCCACTCTGGAAAACAGTGGAAAAAATTTTCCACTCTGGAAAAATTTTTTTCCTCAAAAAATTAAAAATAGACCTACCCTATGACCCAGCAGTAGCACTGCTAGGAATTTACCCAGGGGATACAGGAATACTGATGCATAGGGGCACTTGTACCCCAATGTTTATAGCAGCACTCTCAACAATGGCCAAATTGTGGAAAAAGCCTAAATGTCCATCAACTGATGAATGGATAAAGAAATTGTGATTTATATACACAATGGAGTACTACGTGGCAATGAGAAAGAATGAAATATGGCCCTTTGTAGCAACGTGGATGGAACCGGAGAGTGTTATGCTAAGTGAAATAAGCCATACAGAGAAAGACAGATACCATATGTTTTCACTCTTATGTGGATCCTGAGAAACTTAACAGAAACCTATGGGGGAGGGGAAGGAAAAAAAAATGAGGTTAGAGTGGGAGAGAGCCAAAGCATAAGAGACTCTTAAAAACTGAGAACAAACTGAGGGTTGATGGGGGGGTGGGAGGGAGGGGAGGGTGGGTGATGGGCATTGAAGAGGGCATCTTTTGGGATGAGCACTGGGTGTTGTATGGAAACCAATTTGACAATAAATTTCATATATTAAAAAAAAAATAAAGTCACCATAAATACTGAATTAGTGAACCACTGCTCCTGCGTTCCTGTGAATCTCTGGTCACAACTTTTTTGTCACCCAATCAACATATAACCTTAGATTATATGTGTTTCTGTTTAAAAAAATTTTTATATAATACATATTGTTGATTCATTAACATTGTATTCCTAGCTTACAGCACTTACACTTGAATGAAGCTTATCTAACACACATATTTTCTCAGTGAGGCATATCACAGCTTTCCTGTGCTTAGGAACATTAGACAGCACTTCACCACTACTCTTAGGGACCATTTTAAACAGTGGAGTAGTACACAACTGCACAAAAATGCAAAAAACATGGCATTGTATAGACTGCAAAAAGGATGTTTGTTCATAGCATGACCGCTTAAACAAGAAGGCAAAGTGCCACCTTGTTTGACCTCAGCTGAGAATTGTGTGTTTCAGGCAGCTCACATTTCTCTGTATTGCATGTGTCCACAAGTGACCCTGAAAGCTCCTCAAGTATTGATTTTGAAGTTACAAGTAAATTTTAGCTACTAGGCAAATTTGCAAATATGGAATCTGTGAATAGTGAGGATCAGTTACTTACAATGAACAAAGAAATACCCAACAAATTACAAATTTTTCGAAGTTGACAAGTACCATAACACCAAATTCCAGAAAAATTGGCATTCCTTTTTTTTTTTTTTTTTTGAAGTAGGCGTCACACAGGGCTTGAACTCATGGCCCTGAGATCATGACCTTAGCTGAGATCAAGAGTCGGACACTTAACCGACTGAGCCACCCAGGCACCCCAGAAAAAGTGAAAGTCTTATTAATTGTCTGACATTCTGTATAAACTGTTTTCCCCATATCTCTTAGCTTATACTCTTCGATTATTATTTATTGGATTTTCTATAAAGTGAATTTATGATGATTTTGTAATATTTTCTATAAAGAGACTAGGAGAGATTGAATTAGATATTTCTCTAAAATAGTTGATTAAAAAAGTTGTTTTTTAATTGATAGTTTGTGATGCATAAAATTTGCTACTTTATGTATACATATCTCATGTTTATACTGCTATAAACTTGTGCCATACAGACAAAGGAATTCATATACCTTCTATTTTATGTGATTCTTACCAAAAACAAGGAGAAAAGAATAATACATGTAATTGTTTAGGTACATTTTGAATTGCATATACTACATTTTTGAGGATATTAATGACAGAAGAGAACTTCTGTGTTGACCAGGCATTATTGAGAACTAACTCCAATTCTGATTACCTGACACTTCCCATACTGGGTGCCCTGGGACCCATTCATATTGCAGTGCATCCCTTTGCCCTGTACATGTTTATGTCACAAAAATAATGGCACAAAAGTAATCCTGAACCACATAAATATATCCCTGTAGATCTAAACTCAATGAATCCCCAGCTTAGTTTTCCCATAACAGGATCCCAGAAATGCTGAAGGCCACTTCATTGCCACCCAGTACTGTCACCGGGAAAGTGAGATGGGAGGGAATTCCAGGTGGGAAGAGACAGTTATCTTAACTCATTGTGGTCAAATTTTGCAATTTTTGCAAAAACATATGACCAGCTGAACACATTACAAAAGCCATCCTCCTCCCAGGGCCTTTGAAGGGACCTGTTCAGGGGAGGGTCCCTCCAACTTACATTTCAGTAGCCCCACTCTGCCCCTAAGGAAGCCCTTCTCACTGAACTAGGAGGGAATCTTACATCCCTTAGACATGAGATTACCTGAGAACCACTGATAATAAGAAGCCTGAAATAGAGACATATTGCAAAATCAGATGAAAAATAATAGATGCTGACTGCTTAAGACTGAGTGGGTTCTCAAGTACATAGATAACACAGAAAGACTAGGTTGCCTCCAGTGAAAATTTTGCTTTATTTGATATTGGAACAGCAGCTTTCTGTTAAAGAATACCAACCTCTGACTAGGACTTGCACTCTCCTTCAATCCCTAGAGTATACGGCACTTTCTCAAATTGACCAGACTATAATCGATTATCAGCTGCTGTTCACTGACTGCCCACAACCTATGTGTAAGATGGCCATGCTCTAGGTGTTAAGTCCTGGCTACTATAGACAGTAACAGAGTCCTTTCCAGTGAGTGTTTTGTGTCTGTTCAGTAAGCCTCACTACCCATTCTTCCTAGGCTCCCACCTTTAGTTGCTTAGCTTAGGACAGAGTATTGACTAAGAATGTAGGATCAAATAAGCCTTAGATATGATTCAGTGATGAGTCATAAAAGCATACAACTACATCTATGCAGTCAATTAAAATATACAGATAGTTCTCATATTGCTTACTGTAGTGGTTATTCTAAAAAGTGCTTGGGTGTTTGAGTGCTTGGATGTTCTGTGTAGAATGCCATCATGTTTTGACCTACCTAAACCAAAAATTCCAGTTGTGATAACTATTTATCAGGGGGTGATGTGTGTGACTTGCACAGCTTATACTGCTTTAAAAACCCATCTGAGAGGGGTGCCTGGGTGGCTCAGTCAGTTAAGCGTCCAACTTCAGCTCAGGTCATGATCTCACAGCTCGTGAGTTTGAGCCCCACGTCAGGCTCTAGGCTGACAGTTTGGAGCCTGGAGCCTGCTTCGGGTTCTGTGTCTCCCTCTCTTTTTGCCCTAACCCACTTGCATTCTGTCTCTGTTTCTCTCAAAAATAAATATTAAAAATAAATAAATAGGGGCACCTGGGTGGCGCAGTCGGTTAAGCGTCCGACTTCAGCCAGGTCACGATCTCACGGTCCGTGAGTTCGAGCCCCGCGTCGGGCTCTGGGCTGATGGCTCGGAGCCTGGAGCCTGTTTCCGATTCTGTGTCTCCCTCTCTCTCTGCCCCTCCCCCGTTCATGCTCTGTCTCTCTCTGTCCCAAAAATAAATAAAAAACGTTGAAAAAAAAAATAAATAAATAAATAAATAAAATAAAAACCCATCTGAGAAAGGTTAGTACTCATTCTACTTTTTCTATGGAAAATTGAGCCATTCAAGTCATTACATTGGTGTTATACTGGGTTCAAGATTTGGATCAATTATTTTGAAAATAAGGTGATAAAACATCCAAATATCTGAAAGTCTCATTAAAGCCCTTTAATTGGAAGGTGAAAGGGAGGAGATATTTCTTCTTATTCTCCTGCTACATTAAGGGAAGTTGTGAAGATGAGTAATGTCTGTAAACTGTCACTTTTAAACACTTTCTGTATTTCTAGGTAGTAGGCAAAACTCTTATGAGGCAAGTGTAGGAGAATAAATTGAGGCTTAGAGAAGTTTGTGTAACATGCCTAGTAAATGGCAACAGGAAGAGGCAGAGTCTTAACTCCAAGCTTTTATATTCACCATTAACAAGTGCTTTGAGGAGCCAGTATTTTGTTTGTTTTATTTTCCTGGTGCTTTGTTGAAGGTGAGTAACAATATAAGCTTCAGGGCTGCTTTTAATATTGGCTGCTAAAGCCACATATCCTTGGCATCTGCCCATCATTAGCAACATAAGACCTTACCACAGAAACCTTAAACAATTAGATTTCTCATGTATCTAGTTAGTAGAAGAAAGTGAAGTATAACTTTTAAATAACTAAATGAGTAGAATCATAAAAGGTGATTCTACTTTGCCTATATTTGTTGTTTCCACATTTTAAGATGATTTCTTCTTTGTCATTATAAGGGATTATCAATTATGGAAACACATAGAAATTTGCAAAAGTCAGTAGAGAATGTAACCTTTTTTTGAGGAATGAACAAATCTGAAGGAAAAAGGAGATACGGTAATATAATATGGAAATCCTATGGGAAGTGTGTTCGAAAAGTTATCTTTGTCTTTAATCATAACAGTAGGCATGAGAAGTGATTTTCTTTCTCTGGATTATAAAACGTTTAACTTAATTGTGGGAGAATGTAGAATGATGTACTAATAAGTAGATTAAAATTCAGATAGAAGTTTGAGTACAAAGCCTGATTTTTAACAGAAGAAATGTTATTTCCCCATTATACCTATCAAACATCTTTCTTTCCAGGTGATACCAAATAAATATCACTTGCTCCTATCCAGTTTTCACTGTTGTTCCATACACAGTAGAGATATCCTTCAAGTATATCTATGGATGAGGTAAATGTCCTCAGAAAGAGGAGTCAAGATTTTAGCAGCTGAGACATTAGGAGAATACTCCTACTAGTGTAAGTAGAAAGTAATGTGGGCATTGGATCCTAAGTGTATTGAAGAACTAAATCTATGTGTCTCACTAATGGTAAATAGGTCCAAAAGTTTTATTAAATCAGAATACAAAACAGCGTAAGATACAGGTTCCTATATCCTTAGGGAGCATGTATTTCTACCCATTTTGTCTAATGTTGCCTCTCCTTTGCCACCCTGTTTTTACAGATTTTATTAGCCTAGACCAGAGGTCAGCAAACGACCAACCTCAGGCCAAACCTGTTTTTGTAAATAAAGTTTTATTGGAACATAGCCATGCACATTTGTTTAAATGTTGTCTGTGACTGCTTTCAGTCTACAATGACAAAGTTAAATAATTGTGACAAAGTATATGGCCTGCAAAGCCAAAGATATTTACTGTGTGATCCTTTTTGGGAAAAATTTGCCAATCCTGGTTTAGACAGTGATAGAAATAATTCTTAAACATTCTTGCCTTATGTTTTCCTTTGCTTCCTCCTCCTGTTCCTTCAGCTGTATATGAGCTCTTGTCTGTATTTGATACATCAGCTTTCTGGGCATATGCCTTTGTCTGCCCCCTGCTGAAGTTCCTACCCTAATTAGTCTTTTTGTTTTTTTGTTTTTTTTGTTTTTGTTTTTTCATTTATGAGTTGAAGAGTTTTTACTGGCTAGATCACGGGACTAGATACGAAGTATATGTAGGGACTCAAGAATATGAGTTGTGTGTTACAGACTTTGCTGTGTTATAGACTTTGGCCATATTCACTTTAGATCATTATTAAAAGCACAGTGATCTTAAGATACAATAAGAAATACTGTTAATGATTATGAAGCTTTCAAATGCAACTTGATGTCTGCTTAAATATTAGGACATATCTTGATTTATTCTGAATAATATCAGGTTCTACTAGATGGGCTCTGAAGCTTCTATGCTAATGAAATCAGTTTTTATTTTACTTTATCTTTGATTTCTTACATGTTTCAGGTAGGAAGGGAATAAGAGTAACTTTTTTTTTTTTTTTTAGTTCATGATTTTCTTCTCTTTTATTCTATAGTAAAGTTCTTCTGGGATATTTGGGCTATTGCTGTCATGCTATCACAAGAGGCTCTAATAGAAAGATTAAGATGCAGATAGAAAAAGATGCGCATAGAGATTTCAATATGGAAAAGTAGGGAGTCACTGATTGTATCTGAATGGATAGAGACAGGTCATTATTTTTACCATTTCTTGTTACTGTTTTCTCTCAACTATTTCATGTCTTTCCCATAGCTATTGCATCTTTTATTCCTCTCTCTTTTCATTGGCATAACTGGTGTTTATTTTTAGACAAAATACATCACCTATAAATATCCAACACTTTTATACGCACACACACCATCATCTCTTTCATCAAGTTGGAGCATATCAGAGGCTGTTTGGGATTGTTGGAAGAATTCTAGTTAACATTCTGCTGGCAAAATAGCCCCATAGCTTCGGACATTTCCCTTGCTCAGAAGTTGGTGGTTTTTTGTTTATTTGCATGTGTGGAGGTTTTTGTTGTTTTTTTTTTTAAATTTATTTGTTTTGTTTTGAATTTTGGTCTAAATCCTCTTCCCCTGAAGTGATTAGAGTGGCTGTACTTGTCAGGTTTGGAAAAGTCAGGGCTAGTAGAGGAGGCCATCCCGTGAAGCTGCACTTATCATGAGAGATAAAGAGAGGTGGTTACAGGATGCCCTGTAACAGGGTTGGTTGTTTAAAGGGTTAGAGGCAGGATAGATACTACATTTGACTTGCAACCAAAAGACCTAGTGCCCTGCCCTTTGTACTTATATAATGGATGAAAAAGGAAATAAAGTCAGACCCTAAGAAAAAGCTTTTAAAAAGAAGGAGTTTTACCTGTGTTCAAAGCCTACATCCCCTCGAGGCTTTGAATAGTCTTTTAAATGTTCACTATGAGGGGCGCCTGGGTGGCTCAGTCAGTTAAACATCTGTCTTTGGCTCAGGTCATGATCTCGCGTTTCACGAGTTTGGGCCCCGTGTCGGACCTTGTGCTGACAGCTTAGAGCCTGGAGCCTGCTTCGGATTCTGTGTCTCCCTCTCTCTGCCCCTTCCCTGCTCATTCTCTCTCTCTCTCTCTCTCTCTCTCTCTCTCTCTCTCAAAAATAAATAAAACATTAAAATTTTTTTTCCCAATGTTCACTATGAGAGTTCTTTTCTTCAAACATTATGTTTTCTTTTTACATAAGAAGATATAATACCATAGTGTTCTCAAGATTCAAATGATTAAAAAAATGTTGGTTTATCATTTTTAAAAGAAAGTTATATGAGCAGATGCCTCTGGAAACAAAAAACCATCAGTTTGCCAATAAATAAGTAGCATTATAGATGTGAATTAAATGTGTATTACATGAGAATATGTTGGACTTAAAATACAGGCTTCAGTTTCTGGATAAGATGTAGTAAACACATTATACTGTATTCTTCCTGCTAAGTACAATAACAACAAAAAATCCCATACAATGTGAATCTTCTATGTTTGTTTATTTTTTTGTTTGTCTTGTTCCTATATATCCCAGTTGGAGGTGTTGGAGAATCTTCCAACCTAAAAATACTAATTGATGGAGCCAAAAAAGGCCTGATTTTGATTACATCTATTCTATTCCAAGAGAATGTCATGAAAGGGTTGGCCCTTGCCCTTCCTGGTGCCATATCTGTGGAGCTTGAGCACATAGCCCTGTCCACCATACCTGCCCTGCAATAATGAGCGCACCCCTACCTCTCCCAACTGGTGTTACAACTGCAGGGACTTTGGACAAAATCCGTCCACCATCACCTTCCTGTAATAATTAGGTAGTTCCATTCTCTTCACAACTAGAGTGGAAGGAGGATATGGAGGAAAGGGAGTTAGAGAACAGGATTTTTCTAATATGTACTTGAAATCCAGGGTAGACCTCTGAACATCACATGCGTGGAACTGATGAGGGTCAATGCAGAGAAAGGTCTGAGAACTGAACTCTGTATGATATACTACCTAGGCTTCATACTGGCTCTTGGTTAACCCACAAATGGGGCAGAACAAAATAACACTGAAAAAGCTTTAACAATTAAATTGACATTTGAGCCACAGCCAATAAAAGTGAGTTAAGAATCTATATAGTTTGCTGTCTACTGAAATAGATCATTTAAATAGAAAGCAGAGTCTCATAACATAAGATTCACCATATATCAAGAACCAGGAAAATCTTAATTCAGATGACAAAAGATAATCAGTGGACAGCACACCGATATGACACAGATGTTGGAATTCCTGGTAAGGATTTTAAAGAAGATATAATAACAAAAATGCTGCAATAAGCAATTACAGACTTGAAACAAATGAAGAAGAAATAGAAAGCCTTGGCAAAGAAATGGCGATATGAGGAAAAAAAACAAGTGAAAATTTTAGAACTGAAAAATGCAGTAACCTAAGAAAAAACTGGCTTATGATGGGATAGCTGTGGCAGGGGAAAGAATCAGTGCACTTGAAGTTAGATCAGGGGAAATTATCCAGTCTAACAACAGAGAGAATAAAGATTGGGGAAAAAAAGTAAACACAGCCTCAGGGACCTGTTGGTTAAGAGTCCAAGGAGAGAAGTAAAGAGTAAGGGATTGATGAAATTACTGAAAACTTCCTAAACTTGGCAAGCCAACATATTCAAGAAGTTGAACAAATTCCTAACTGGAAAAACCCAAATAATCCATTTCTAGACACTTTATAAGTAATTTGTTGAAAACTAAAGACAATGGAAAAATTCTTCAAAGCAGTTAGAGAGAAGCAATGCATTACCTATGGTGGAACAATTTGATTGACAGTGGATTTCTCATTAGAAAACACGGAGGCCATAAAAAAGAAGTAAGATATTTTAAGTGCCAAAAGAAAAGAACTGACAACCTAGACCTAGAATTCCTCATCCAGTGAAAATATAATGAGGTGAAGTAAAGACATTTTGAGATGAATGAAAGCTAAAAGAATTGATTGCCAGCAGACGTGGTCCAAAAAAAGGAAATTCTTTTTTTTTTAAATATGTTTATTTATTTTAGAGAGAGAGAACATGAGCAGGGGAGGAAATAGAGGGAGATACAGAATCTGAAGCAGGCTCCAGGCTCTGAGCTGTCAGCACAGAGCCTGACACAGGTCTCAAACCCATGAACTGTGAGATCATGACCTGAGCTGAAGTTGGACACTTAACCGACTGAGTGACCCAGGTGCCCCTAAAGGAAATTCTTCAGATTGGAAGAAAGTG
This sequence comes from Panthera uncia, assembly GCF_023721935.1. Taxonomy (NCBI): domain Eukaryota; kingdom Metazoa; phylum Chordata; class Mammalia; order Carnivora; family Felidae; genus Panthera; species Panthera uncia. The sequence continues at coordinate 34,632,990 of NW_026057582.1, read as the reverse complement.
ATGACAGAAGGAATCTTGGAATGTCAGAAATGAAGAAAATGCAAATGAAAGGGTAGACATAGGATAATTGATTAGTCTTCTCTTAAAATTTTAAAAATGCTTGATGGGGGAAAGCAAAATTGGTAACATTGTCAGATGTAGTTTTCAATGTATATAAAGGGAATCTTTAAGACAACCATATCATAAAATGGAGAAAGTAAAGGTACTGAGGTTTCTACATCCTACTTGAAATAATGTTGATATGTGTAGACTAGTAAATTACATGTGTGAGCATACACACACACACACACACACACAGAGTCATTAACAATACTCTGAAGAAATGTATTTAAAAACACTGCAGATGAATCAAAATTAAATACTGAAAGTTCAAATTATGCACAGGAAAGCAGGAATGGGTGTTGTGTTTTGTCAAATACTTTTTCTTTACAAATTGGTATAATTATGTGGATTTTCTTTTGTTAATGTGGTAGATTACGTTGAATGAATTTTGAATACTTAGCCAGCTTTGCATTGCTGGAATAAACTCCACTTGGTCATGATATACATATATCACATATATTATATGTGTGTGTGTGTGAGTGTGTGTGTATTCACATATCACATATGTATATATGATAAAATAGGTTGAAAATGATAAAAATAATATGTTGATCAGAAAATAAAATATGTCGACATGATAAAAAAATTGACAAAATCCAACACTCATTCATGATAAACACTTAGCACTCTAGGAAAAGAGGGAAATTCTTCAATCTGATTTAAAAAAAAAAAAGAATTTACAATCTACAGGTATCATTCATCACACTTAATGGTGAAAGATTAAATGCTTTTCCCCTAAACTTGGAAATGAGGCAATGGTATCCTCTCTCACCTATTCTCTCACTCCTATTCATAGTAATGAAGTTCTATGAAGTCCAGTAAGTCAAGACAAAGAAACAAATGGAATACATAACTAGAAAGAAAGAAAACTGTCCCTATTTGCAGGTGACATGATTGTCTACATAGTAAAATCCTTAGCAATCTACCAAACAATAACAACCATACAGCAGTAAAACTTCTAGAATAAGTGAATTGAGCAAAGTTGTGGGATATGTGATCAACACAAAAAAATTCGTCGTAGTTCTACATCCTTGCAAGAAACAATTAGAAACCAGAATTTTAAGACATAATGCCACTTATAATTGCTCTAAAAATGGAAAATGCAATACTTAGATAAAAATACTTATACAATGCTGGTGAAATAAATTAAAGGTCTAAATGAGTGAATGAATTTATTATGTTCATGGGTTAGAAGACTCAACATAGAAAAGACTTCAGATCTTCGCAAACTGATCCATAGACTGAACATATTCCTATTGAAATCCCAGCAAGTCCTTTTTTCTTTTTGTATATATAGACAAATTGATGCCAAAATTTGTATAAAAAGGCAAAGGAATTAAAATAGCTAAAGCAATTTTGAAAAGAATAACATCTGAATAATCATAGTTGATACTTCTAAGACTTAACCATAGTGACAGTGATCAAAATAATGTATAGTATTGGAAGAGGGGTAGACATATAAATCAATGAAACAGAATAGAGTCCAAAATAGACCCACGTGGGTGTACTTTTTTTCATTGAGGTGAAATTTATGTAACCATCTAAAATTCACCATCTTAAAATGAACAATTCAGTGGTATTTAGTGCATTCACAAGGTCACCTGTGTCTAGTTGCACAGCATTCATCAGCTTAAGAGAAAACCTCACTCAAAATCATTAAACAGCTGCTCTCCATTTCCCCATTTCCAATTCCCATGGCCCCTAGAAACCACCAATCTGCATTGTCTATGGATTTACCAATTCTGAATGTTTCATATAAATGGAATCATATGTGATTTTTTCTATCTGGCTAACTTTACTTAGATTAATGTTTTCAGGCTCCATCCATGTTGTAGCGTGTATTAGTACTCCATTCCTTTTTTGTGGCTGAGTAATATTCTGTTGTGTGAGTCTACCAAAATGTGTTTATCCATTCATTTGTTGATGGACGTTTGGATTGTGTTCACCTTTTGCTGTTTCAAACTAGCATTGCTATTAATATGTCTCTACGTGTATTTATTTGAGTAACAGTTTTCCTTCTTTTGAGTATATACCTGTAAGTGGGCAGTTGAGTTTTGAGACAGATGCAAAAGCAGTTCAATGAAGGAAGCATAGTCTTTTCAATAAATGGTGTTGGAATAATTGGACATCTCATAGGGAAAAAAATGAACCTTGACCTAAACCTCACATTTTTACATAAAATTACCTGAAAATGGGTAGTAAATCTGACAGATAAAACAAATGTGACATGTAAAACTATAAAACTTTTAGAGGAAAGTGTTGGTATAAATCTTTGTGACCTAGGCTAAAAGTTCTTAAACAGACACCAAAAGAATGGTTTCTAAAAGGGGAAAAAAAATCAATAAATCAAACTTATAAAATTAAGAACTTTTGCCCTGTGAATGACCCTGTTAAAGAGGATAAAAGACAAACCATAAACTTGACTGGAAGAAAATCTTCACAATTCACATCTCCAACAACGGTCTTGTATCCAGAATGTATTAAGGACTCTCTTTTTTAAGTTGTTTTTTTTTTTTAAGAGAGAGAGAGGGAGCATGTGTGCATGTGAGAGGGAGAGAGGGGCAGAGAGAGGGAGAGAGAGAGGGAGGGAGAGAGGGGCAGAGAGAGGGAGAGAGAGAATCTTAAGCAGGCTCCATGCTCAGCGTGGAGCATGAATCTCACAATCCTGAGATTCATGACCTGAGCCAAAACCAAGAGTCAGGTGCTTAACTGACTAAGCCACCCAGGTGCCCCAAGAACTCTTCAATCTCAACAGTAAGAAACAACCCAGTTGGAAAATGGACAAAAGTTTTGAGCAGATAACTTTACCAAGGAAGATATATGGTCAACAAACATGCACATGAAAAGATCTTCAAAATCATTAACTATTAGGAGATGTAACCTGAAAACATGAGATCCCACCACACCCCTATCAGAAATGGCTAACATAAAAAACACCAAGATTTGGAGCCACCAGCTCTCTCATGTATTCCTTATGGAAATGTAAAATGGTATGGCATTCTGGGAAACAGTGTGACAATTTGATTCAACAATTATACTCCTATGTATTTATCCTAGAGAAATAAAAACTCACGTCCACACAAAAATATGTACACTCACATGCATAGCACTTAATCTGTAATACCCTAAACCTGGAAACAACCTATATGCCCTTCAATGGGTGAATAGACTGTGGCACAATCCAATAACAGACTACTACTCAATAATATGAAGGAATGAACTATTGATACACACAATACCTTGGATGAGTCTCAAGAGCATTATGCCAAGTGATAAAACCGATCTCAAAAGGCTTAACACTGTCTGATTTTATTTATAACATTGTCGAGTTACTAAATGATTGTCATGGAGAACAGGTCAGTAGTTGCCAGAGATTAACATTTGGAGAAGGAGTGACGTAAGATAAATTATTTTGATGTAACAGCCTGTATCCTGATTGTCGTACTAGTTGCATGAGTCTATATGTTATAAAATTTGATAGTTCTGTAAACCACCACTCCCCGCCCCCCTCAAAAAAACCTGGTGAAATCCAAAGAAGGTCTATATATTAATAATATTATGTGATGTCACTTTCCTGATATTGATAATGAACTGTGGTTAAGTAAGATATTCTCATTGGGGAAAGCTGTGTGGAAGGTAACTCGCTATTGTTTTTGCAATTCATTGTGGGTCTTAAATTATTTAAAAATAAACAGCAAAAAATACTGTGTTAAAGATTTAAAAAAGTTAATAACCTGAACTGGTTAGATCAGTGTTAAACTGAGGCAGTGAGAAAAATGGTCTTAAAAGTATTTTTAACTGAAAAAAATAATAACAGGGGATTTCAAAGAAATTTAGACTCAGCTAACAGTGGATTCTCAGTGCATGGATAGCTACAAGGAGAGATGGAACAATGCCTCTATCCAAAGGAAAGGCAGCAGGATTTGACATCTGGTTTAGTTATTGTTGGTGGTTTGATTTAAAAGCCAGTGAGTAGACATGTGCTCTAAGTACCAGCGCTACTGGGACCAGTGGCACTTCGCAGAATGGAAGAGCTGGCAAACCAGTGTAAGTTATTCTGATCTTTATTTAAAACTGAACAAAACATTCACAACAGCTTTTGCACAAGAACCGAAGTTTCAACTAGTGTTTCTCTTTTGTGTCTGCTATCCACTTCATCTTTTGATCTGGGCTAACCGGTTCCAAACTTGCTTTTACTTTTCTCCTTCTTTCCCCCTTCTCTCTCTTCCTCTTTCCCCATTCCCCTCTGTCTCCAGCACTTCTTCCCTTTCCCTCTTTCCTCCCTCTTTCTTCTCTATTCTCCCTTTCTTCCTTTCCTTCCATCCCTTCCCCATCCTTTTCCTATCTCCCTCTTTTTTTTTTTTTTTTTTTTTCTTTTTTAGGAGTACCTGCTGTATCCTCCCTGAATATTGGTTTGGAGAAGGAGAGTATAATTAGGCCTGTTAAGTAAAATGGTGGAGGACATTTCTGACATTCAACCTTAATTTTTAAACTAAGTTATTTTTAGATTGAGAAATTAAGCTGGTTCTGACACCTGGGAGTCAGGCTATAAACTTATGGAGAAAAATTGAAGGTGCTTGAAGCTATATGTCTTCTGTGCATTTGTGTAGGATTGGCAGAATTTGGCTTCTCAGAAATTAGTTTCTCTTCTCTAGCCTTGGAGGGACTTTTGTTTACATTAGATTCTTGAATGAGAGAGTTAGATTTGGATACATCTCATTCTTTCCCTGACTTTCTTTTGTGGCTTTTATAGTCGCAGAAAATATTAGCAAAGTTGCTCTGGTGTACTCGTCTTTTGAACCTGAAATAGAGGTTTTTTAAAGATCACCTGGAATATCCAGAGATATTTGGATATTTGAGACTACTGTCTCAAAGACCCCAGTAATAGAAATGCCCCATAATGTTTGTTGTTTCTATTGGACATGTAGAATTTGTCTTTTTTAAAAAGTGGCTTTAGAACATTCCAAAGACTTCTAGGCAGAGTAAAACTTTTAAAAATGCATCTAAAATAAGCCAATTGTTGATTATTAAGATCGTTCCTCTTCTATAACTGTATAGTAACCATCTGCCTTTGCTTCAGTGTGTCAGGATTACGGTCTGTATGTTAACTATGCACCTTGGTATCTTTTCTCATTACGGTCTGTATGTTAACTATGCACCTTGGTATCTTTTCTCTATTGCTTCCACACTTAGAATTTTGTAAAATGCCTACAGGGAAATTGATTTCCTGCAGCATTTGGTAGACTACTTGTGCCTGAGCTATTGTGTTGTTCTTAACTACTTGCAACAAATTGTTCTTTGCTAGAGGGCTAGAAAGGACACCTCAATACTATCTTAACTTTGCTATGAAAATATTCTTGTTTAATGTGTTAAGAGACAATAATTTCCAGTACTGGCTTTTAAAAATGAAAATGCTTTTAACTTTCTCTTTCATGGTTATTAACTATGCCCAGAGTCTTCATTTTAATTACCACAATGCAGTACTCCAGTTCTCTTATTTGCTTCATTACCTTTTCTGCTTTGGTTGTGAAAATAATTTTAGAGAAGTAAAATCAGACTGTTTCCAGTACAATGAAATGCTTTCACCACACTGTTAATGAATCTTTTCTTCATTATAACACAAAGCTAGATGCTGTAGATCTTTTTAAACAAACAAATTAAAAACTGTTTAGTCTTATGATTAGAGCAGACAAAGAACACAATAAAATTTAACGTACCTGGCTCATTCCTTTAGTTTTTCTGACCTCTCTTCATTGGAAATAGGAGGTGTCTATGGCTTAACTCTGCCCTGGAGAAGGAATGCTATTAGTTGCTGGAAGGGTTCTTGGGCTTCTTAAATGTGAGATCTGAAAACATAGAGGAAAAGCTCCTTGGACATTGTTCTTGACAATGATTTTTTGTGTATACCACCAAAAGCAAAAGCAACAAAAGTAAAAATCAGCAAGTGACTACAGCAAACGAAAAAACTTCTGCATGGCAAATGAAATCATGGACAAAATGAAAAGGCATCCTAGAGTGGGAAAAAATATTTGCGAACTGTGTATCTGATAAGGGGTTAACATTCAAAATATATAGGGAATTCAACTCAACAGCAAAAAAATAACCTACTAGAATATGGACTAAGGATCTGAATTGACATTTCTCAAAAGAAGACCTACAAATAGTCAAGAGATCACTAATCATCAGGTAAATGCAAATCAAAATTACAATGAGAAATCACCTCATACATGTTAGAAAGGCTGTTATCAAAAAGATAAAAGATAACAAGTTTTATAAAGGATGTGGACCAAAGGGAACCCTTGTACACCATTGGTGGGAATGTAAATATCCATTATGGAAAACAGTATGGAGATTCCTCAAAAAGTTAAAAATAGAACTACTGTATGATACAGCAGTCCCACTTCTCAGTAGTATATGTCTGAAAGAAATGAAATCACTATCTCAGAGAGATACTGCACCCCCTTGTTCACTGCAGCATTATTCAAAATAGTCAAAATATGGAAACAACCTATGTGTCTGTCAGTGGATAAATGGATAAAGAAAAAAAGATATACACACATACATATACATATATACACACACATATATATATATACACATATATACACACATATATACACACAATGGAATGTTCTTCAGCCACGAAAATAATAAAACCTGCTTTTGCAAGATAATAAACCTGAAGGATATTATGCTAAGTGAATAAGACACAGAAAGACAAATATTGCATGATCTCATATGTGTAATCTAAAAAAGTCAAATTCATAAAAGTAGAGAGTAGTATAGGAATTACCAGGAGAAAGGAGATGTGGGAAATGAGATGTTGATCAAAGGGTATGAAGGTTCACTTAATGTGGGATGAGTAAGTTCTAGAGATCTAATGTACAGTATGGTGACTATAATTAATAATACTGGTATTACATACCTGAAATTTGCTAAGAGAGTTGATTTCAAGAGTTCTCCCCACGAAAAAGTAAATTGTAACTATGTGAAGTGATGGATATCTTAATTAATTTGATTGTGGTAATCATTACATAGTGTGTATGTATGTACGTGTATATATATGTATGTATGTGTGTGTGTGTACATATATATATATATATATATATCAACTTGTTTGTATACTTTAAATAGATACAGTTTTTATTTGTCTAGTATACATACGTCCACAAGGCTAGGGGAGTGACCAGGTAAGTGCTCTAAGCCTGCACTTCTTGTTGAATTTTGTATTAAAGACATCATGAGAGGATAGATAAGAGTATTGAACAATAGATAGGGAGAGCTGAATTCTACATTCTGGCTTCTTTGCCACCAATATATTTTTGTCACTGTTGGCTTGACATCACCTTTGTCTCCCTACATGCAATTCAATTGAACTAATAGTTATTGAACATTTACTCTTCATGAGAGATTTCTGGAGATATGATGTCCAGTTTATATTGACTAATTTTTGTTTGTTGTTAATTTAGCCTTTTTCTGCAATGCTTTTGGTCGGTAGTAAATATAGACAGATAAGTGAGGAAAATTACATGGTAGCTGGAAAAGTTTCCTCTGAAGAGTCTTTTGCTTGTGTGTATTGGAAATCTAAATAGTTGTGGCAAAAGGCTTCATCGGTGATTTAATTTAAAAGCCACAGAATCAGTACTATTTTGTAATGTTACATCATTAATTCACAATTACTACTAATTTACTAAATGAAGGCAGTGGAAACTTCTAAATCTTAGCAGTGCCTACATAGTATAAGAATAACTGTGGTTTACTAGTTGATTTAAAATTCTTTTTAGCAAAGTAGAAATTACACTGGCTTCTGAATTTGAAATATGTTCAATAGTAACAATTTTCGTATTTTAACCAAAGTAAAAGAGACTAAAATATTTTAGCATATGATGATGCCTTTAGTGAATTAATAATCATTTAGGTTTAAGAGACACTGCTTCTCTTAATATACCATCTTGGAGGCATATTGATTTTAATATATACTTCTCAATTTTGATTTATAGGATAATGAGAACAAATAGGGCTTTCAGTTCTGGTCATCTAGGGTCATTCTTAGAAATTAACAGTGTCAGAAGAAATGCCTCAGATAGTGTTAAAAAAAAACTGAAGAAAAGGAAACTGAATACAGAAGAACCCTATTTTATCTTAAGTCCTTATTTCTTAATTTATATGTAATAGCTTTGCTGCAGAATTATAACTGTAAGAATGTTACATAATATTGTTAGCTTTTAAAGGTCCATGTTTGGACCACCTTGCAGCACTAAATGCAAAAATACTGCATTTATCCAGTGTGAAACAATGTCTCTTGAGATTATGAGAATAAATGAGTTAGTATGTTTGAATAGCTGTGAGCATATACCATGTCATTTAGTTTCATAGTATCTCTGAGAAGGAAGGATGGGTGAGCAGAAATAGATTGTGGAGGGAGGTAATTTTTGTCATAATTTTAAATTAACAAAATGAAGCAAAATCACACAATTTAATTCATAACAGAACCCGAATTAGAACAAAATTTTATCTTAAACTTCTCTATGCAAAGGTCTTTAACTAAAGTATGTTGTTTCAAGTAATTTTGGCAAATTTACCTCCTATTTCTAAAACTTGAATAATCATCATCATTTGCAAGATGAATTTCTTATTCTATTGGGTTGTTATCTCCCAAATTTTGTTGTAAATATTAAGTGCTCAATAAGATATTTATTTAATGAACGAAAGTTCACCTGTATGCGATCAGTGGGTGATACTCAAGGCAGAAGGAGGGAGAAGTTAGTGAGACCCTTTCCCAAGGGACTTAGGGAGGAGGTATTTTCAATCTGTATTTCCCAATCTTCTAGTCCCAAATGAGAAGTACTTCCTAGTGGCACTCCTGCTGGAAGTGTATCATATTCTACGCACACACATGTGGGGTGTGTGTATGTGTGTGTGTGGTGAGTGGACAATGTCTTAAAAGGGAAGAAGGGGAAAAATCGAAAGAATCACCATACAGAACAAAGCAATATGCCTGCATTCTTGGATAACTGGTAGAGAAATATAGAAGAAAGTGCATTAGGCACACTAGAAACAATTGAAAAACAGGTTTTATCATCAGAAATAACCACCCTGTTAAAGTGTCAGCATAATTAAAGCTGCTTTTGGTAAGGAAGCCCTTCTGTATATTCTTGCTAATGGATGAGACATACCTTCAAGCCTTTTGCAGACAGAAAGTATAAAACCAGGATCAGTGCAATTGACAAAGGCTATTTGGTAAGAAATTTGAAGATTATGCATACATATATATGCATGCCCATGTGTGTGTGACAACAGCTCTGATTCCCTTCTATAGACTCCTATAAATCTCTATTTGTGCTCCTCTGTAGCAGTGGTGGATAACAAAGACTTAGGTCAGCTAAGGGGTTCCTGAGTAGGGTTTCTTTCCATCTGAATAAATCCCTGCCCACCTCAGAATTTTTGCTTTCTTTCCTTTATTAACATCTGCTTGTTTTTTCTAGATACTTATTCTGGTGAGCCTAATCTTGTGTTAGACACACATAGGTTTGTTTTTTGTTTTTGTTTTTTCTATTTCTCACTGTCTCTCTGCCTTTTTATGAACAAGATCTTTTGAATTTTTCACACTTTTAAATATTTTTGTAAAAAATTGGGCTGTGGCTCTGAACTTCAGTGTTTTATTTACTGTTCTCATTCTGATCATTCATTTTCTCTTCTCTTATCGCTAGCCTTGGAGTCTTCCATTGATTACTCATGATTACTCATTCCAGAACCAAACATAGTGGATTCCTTTCCTTTCTACATGTTACCTATGACTTAACAGAAAGATTTAATACAGTCTCAATTTAGCTTGGGTTAAGGCACATTAACACTCTTGAATGAAGCTTCATTTCATAAACTGTTCATGTCTTTCTCTTAGGACTCGGTTCTTATGCTTGAAGCATTGCATTCTAATTAGACTCAGGAAACACAGATTCCTTAATCTGTGTCTTAAATGCAGATATGTCTTCTTTTTATTAAAAAAAAAAAGTCTATAGTTTCAAACGTTTAATTATTCTATTCCTTCACTCTTTTTTTTCCTTAAAAATATGAAGATTAATGTAAGATGTAATCAGGTATATTACATGTGAGGTATATGGCATATCTGTACTATCTTTACAATAATTGTGTATATTGAAAAACTATTCTAAAAGAAAAAGTCTACTGAAAAATATATAAAGGATATTTTCTTTTTCATTCATATGAGTTTTAGAAATATTCATGTGCTGTATTTTTTTTTTTTTAATTTTTTTTTTAACGTTTATTTATTTTTGAGACAGAGAGAGAGCATGAATGGGGGAGGGTCAGCGAGGGGGAGACACAGAATCTGAAACAGGCTCCAGGCTCTGAGCCATCAGCACAGAGCCTGATGCGGGGCTGGAACTCACGGGCCGCGAGATCATGACCTGAGCCGAAGTCGGCCGCTTAACCGACTGAGCCACCCAGGCGCCCCTCATGTGCTGTATTTCTTAAAATCACGAAATATCTGACAAATGTTATGTTCTTTATTTGCCCTATTGATAAACTATTGAATTAATAACAAAGCTGTGGATCATTTTGAGAATGTTCCTTATTCCCAGGATCCTTATATAACATTGGATAGAAAGTAAATGATATTGGTCTCTCAATAACATATCACCTATCCTTTTCTTCCTCTCAAATCTCTTGTGGCTAAACCAACTGGAGTCTTAAGTAGAAAAGTCTTAAGTGAAAAGAATCAGCAACTCTGGTACTTGATTGGGGAAACTGTACTGACCAAAGCTTGCTGAATTTTATCTGGATTTTCTCAGACTTCTAAGGGCTCTAACTCTTCAGAAGGCTCTTGATGCTATAGGTTATATTTTGATCTAAAAAGATCAGCCTCAGTGGCACATTTGAATGTAAAAGATACCTCTTCTGAAAGTAACTGTGCTGTATTTTCCCTTCTCAGCTTTTCCTTCAGAGTCATTTTATACCTTCACCTTCCTAGCTTTTGTTTCTAGGGCTCTGCTTGACAGAACAGATGATATCCTTGGAAAACAGCTGTAGACTTGTGGTTTGGCGACTGCCTTTTTTCAAGGCTCATATAAATTGAGAACTGGTTACTTTGCTTCTTTGTGGGAGAAAAGTTGCTGTTCCTCAAGGCACCCATCCATACTCTTACCTCATAGACAGAACAACTTAAACTTCTTGCAGACAGAACAGCTTTAAACTTCTTGGTTAAAGTCCTTGTCAAAACAAAATTTTATTTGAAGAACTAAGATGCCTCGGGATATTTAACAGTAGCGCATACGAATTACAGCAGAGTTGAAGCTTTATAATAAAAAAGATATCTCTCATTAACTAACCCTATTGCACCCACTGTTAGATAATATTAAGTGTTTTAACTACTTACTGTTCATCTTATAGCAAGGTATACACATAGAAAAAAGGACCTCCTGATTAAAAATTGGCATAACAATGGGTGGGCATATGGGTGAAATAGATAAAGGGGATTAAGAGGTACAAACTTCCATTTCTAAAATAGTCACAGAGATGAACAGTACACATAGGGAATATAGTCAATAATACTATAATAACGTTGTTTGGTGACAGATGGTGACTACACTTATGAGCACTGAGTAAAGAATTGTTGAATCATTATGTTGTACACCTGAAACTAACATTACACTGTATGTTAATTATACTTCAGAGATTAAAAAGCTACTATAACACAGCCTCAAGACAGCCAATGTAGAACATATTCTACATTTTATTGTGAAAATTACTAGTAGCTATCATCATTAGTTTAAAAAAAACAAGTTTTGTAACTGATATTTTATAATTGTTGAACTCATATTTTTTTTTATTCATTGGTTTCACTTCCATAATGAAAAAGTACATTTTGTTTGTGATATCTAGAACTCTGTGGAGATAAGTGGAATTAATAGGTAAATTATACTTTTTCATTTAAAATGATTTAAGTTTCACGTGGGAAGGTAAGCTCAGTGTGCTAAAGTACAGCTGGCATAAATAAGTTATTTTACTTCTTTCATAATGAGCTCATCAATGTATGCAACTTTGAATTTGGAGATGATCACACTTGCATGTTCTGAGTGATGGAGAAGTGAAGATTACTTTTTTAATGTAGCTGCGTAATTTCATATCTGTTTAGCGATGTTTCTTAAGCAACTGTTCTTTTTTCCCTGCCATCTCTCTAAAATAAACGTTCAGTGGATGCTTTGAAATTTAATCCTTAAAGCTAGATTCTTTGCTTAGTAAGATACACTGGGTCAGTCTTGGCTTATATATGATTTTTGACACTTGTCTCTTATGAAGAGAAGATGACCTCTCTTCACCTTTGTCTTTTCCCTGCACCTTTGTCTTTCTCCCTGATAGAATCCCAAGGACTGCAGCAAAGCCAAGAAGCTAGTATGTAATATAAACAAAGGCTGTGGCTATGGCTGTCAACTCCATCATGTGGTCTACTGCTTCATGATTGCATATGGCACTCAGCGAACACTCATCTTGGAATCTCAGAATTGGCGCTATGCTACTGGTGGATGGGAAACTGTGTTTAGACCTGTGAGTGAGACCTGCACAGACAGATCTGGCACCTCCACTGGACACTGGTCAGGTAAGAAGCCTGTGCAGTATTTCACATCTCTGGGTTGAACTGCCATGTTCCAGATTATCAGATTTCTAGGCACAGCTTTATGGCTCGTGGTCATCTTTTTCTCTGGATCCATGACTGCTCAACATAACTAAGGTAAAGTCTAGAATGATATTTTATTTAAAAAGTGCTTTATGACCTGTTTAATTTCTGATGTTCATTTTAATCTGGACTTAGCAAAACCACTAAGTTTTTTTTAAGGAATGAAATTTACTCTTTTAATGATGATACACCTTTCACTTTTTAGACTACTTTCACATTACTGAACTTAATTGATACACGTAATTATCTAATTTGATACTCATAATTATGTAATAAGGTAGATCGATACATGAAAATCTTCTGCATGCATGAGAATCACCTGGAAGACTTGTTAAGGCACTGTCTTCTTATTAAGTAGATCTGGGGGTGCTGAGAATTTGTATTTCAAACAGAGTTTGCGGGTCCAGGGATCACACTTTGAGAACCACTGAGACAGACCATGCAGGTACCTTTTTAATCCATTTTACAGTAGAGGACAATGAAACCTAATTTGCTTATGTAATTTTCATTTTATTCAAGAAACAGTTAATGTAAGGTACTATGCTAGACATTATAAGAGGTATAAAGATCATCAAGAAATTTTTCTTTATCTCTAAGAATTTAGTAATAGAGGAAGTAGAAGATAGAGTTTCTCACTGCTAATCTATTCTTTCTGCAATGATGATTTTTAAACAAGGTCTAAAGTTGGGCTACCTTTTGTTAAAATCCTTGCTTTACCAGTTTGTAATCTTGGGCAAGTTACTAGACTTAGTTCTCTCATCAGTACAGTGAGAGGTAATAATTTACTTACCTCTTTGAGCTGTTGGTAGGAGTAAGCAAAATAATGTATGTAATGCACTTAACCATAATACTTGATAGATGAACTCTAGTAATTATTAGCTATCGTTAATAGCCTTTATTCGTTGGATAAATATACAGTTGAGTACCTACAGTGTGGCAGATACTGAACTAAGTGAGTAGGTGAAATGCTAGGAAGACAATACACGGTCTCTGCAGTTTCATCTTGTGGGAAGTCAACATTTTTTCAAAAGGCTGAGGCATCTCTGTTAATATAGTTTCTCATGAAGCTGAGCATCTTTTTTCACAAGTTTAAAACACTAGATGTAGAATAAGAAGCTTTGTCATTGGCAAAGTGAGTGACTTTAGTTCCTTTGTTTCTTTTTACCTCTGTTGGAAAATATCAGATAACCTGACTCTTCACAGAAGTGCAGGAAAATTCATTGGGTAATTTTTATAAAATGCTTTAAGTTGCTCTATAAAAGGTTCTATATGAATTTAAAGCATTCTTTTGTGATGTGAGTTTTGTCTTTCTTAGGATGATTTAGGAGCCTTATTGTATGTATCAACATACTTTTTCTTTGTAACACCAAGTTTTAAAGTGAACCTCTTAATCTAGAACCTTAGCTGATCTTTAATTTTGAGGTTACATCTTCCATTGATCTGGTCTGTAGTTCACAGCTAGTGCAAACAGATTAGATAATCAAGGTTAGGAATATACAGGAAAAGCAGTTCTGTCAGACTCATTGTGGCTAACTTTTTCATTTTGGGAACTTAGTTTAATATTAAGCCTCTTTGATTGTGAAAGTACAGAGCCAGAGTAGGGCAAGGTTCTTGTGTTTAACCGTTTCTAGGGAGAGGCAACTTTGGGGATGGTAGTCAGTTAATAGGAAAGAAAAAGTTGGCCTCACTCGTCTTACCAAATTTAATGTATAGCTTGGCCTTGCCTAGAAGCTACAACTAGTTATTTGATTTAATCATTTCTCATGCATTTTGTAGGCTGTAGTAGCAACTACAAGATGTGAAGGTTAAAGAGGCTTGAATTTGAAACATGCATAATTGCTTAAAGTTATCGTTAAACAGGTTCTAGAAATCATTCTTCTTTAATTTATGTGATTCTAAGGCCTAGTAGATACCAGGTGATTGATTTATCATGCAGCTTATAAATGACAGAACTATGGTTGGCACATTGACTTCCACCTGCCCTCAGTCTACACCTTCCCAGTAAACTCTGGCCAAACACCTTACCCATTGGAACAATGACAGGCACAGAGACTGTGCTGAATGCCAAGGAACGAAATAAAATTACCGATTTTATTTACTACCTGGTATCCTGTAACTTTTCCCAAACCTTCTATATAATTTCCAGTACTTAAGAGTTATCAGTGGTATTTTCTTCTCAGTCATTTGCAGTCCCTGATTTTGAAGAAGTCATTTTATCATGGTAGCACAGAATTATAATTTTAATTAATAGGTCTTTCCTTTATCACTACAGGTATTGTATAAAATCATATATTTTTCTTTCTGCTAGCAAATTAAACTGTGCCTGTTGGACACCTTTAATTAATTAAACTAGTGATTATTTTCAATATGCTTGCAGAACTCATTGTAGCTAAAATAATTTAGATGCTAATCTTGTATCTAAAAGAAGGAAGAGATTTATGTTTGGGCTTAGAATATTTTATTTTTATGAAAGCTGTGGTAGCCATCCACTTCTGTTTCTGTTTATATACATTATCTGTATATGCACCTTTTGGAAAAACTAACC
This sequence comes from Panthera uncia, assembly GCF_023721935.1. NCBI lineage: Eukaryota > Metazoa > Chordata > Mammalia > Carnivora > Felidae > Panthera > Panthera uncia. The sequence goes on along the minus strand of NW_026057582.1, from coordinate 34,617,649 downwards.
TATTTTTAGAATTAGAGGAAACAGAATGAATTTTAATAAGCTCTTTAACTTTAGTTCTTTAGTTAGCCATAAATCAACTACTACATCTGTTATTGTAGTGACTTGTATAAAGAATCTTGGGATATTTCCCCAGGCACCATTGCCATGAAATTATTATTGTTTATACACACTTGACATGATGTGCCTGCAGGTGGAATTTAGTTGTTTCTATTGAAATCTGTCACCAGTACAGAAATTAGTATGCACATCTGATCATTTCAATAGCTAAATCATACCTTGTTGTAGGTTGAATTGTTTTTTTTCCCTTCATTATTTATGAAACCATATTCTTTATAGTGATTTGGCTAAGTGAAGCAAAATATTCAAAATTATGCTCCCAGTTAAAAATAATAATAATGATCTTTTCCATCACCTATGGATGTTGTGTCTGTTCTAAAGTTGCTGATAAAAGGGTCAGTTTATTTTTCTGTATCACAAGATATTTCCTAAACCTGAACCGACTGCATGACTCTTCTAAATAGATTCCTTATGATAATTCAGAATGGAATCTTGGTGTTTAATGGTTTGAAGTATCTTTCAACAATTACTGATTTTTTTAAATATATATTCACTATTTTAGGCTATTATGATGACCAGCTTCTAAAATGCTTGTCTAGTTGATATAAATACTCTTGAATAGATATTTAGCAACAAAGAACCTCAACCATTTAAACTTAGTTCTCTACTGGTTTTCCCGTTCTAAAAATTAAACATTTATTCAGATTAGTAGTTAAAACACTTTGGCTGTTTTATATTTCTTTCTCTTGTCTTTTTCCACTGTCTTAATAAATATGTAATAAGTTGAACTGGCTTAATTTGGTAAATTGAATTAGAAAATTTTCTTTTAAATGAAAATAATGACTAGTAAGCAAAAAAGTTTCTAAATATGGTAAAATTTAATGCCCTAGAGATGCCTGATTTAAGTACATCTTCAGGTATATTGCCATTTGCAATATATAGTTATCTAAACTGGGTGGTTACCTTCTCTCCATACCTCATTTCAAAAAGGTTTTGTTCAAAGAGTTTTATTTGTCATTTTATGTGAAGGCAATCTTAAAATAAAAGTAATTTAGGAAAAGCACCTGCTGTGTGCCAGGCACCATGCTGGACTATGTGAAGAAGACACACATAGTCCCTGCCCTGTCAGGGGCAGCCTAGGGGGAAAGGCAGGCAGCTGAATGGACCCTTAAAATATGTTATGATACAGGTAAGTTGGTAGGACTCTGAAGCACTTACCTAACACATATTTGGGATTCTTCTGGAAGAAGAATTTATTTATTTATTTATTTACTTATTTATTTATTTATTTATTTATGTTTATACATTTTTGAGAGAGTGAGTACAAGTTGGGGTTGGGGGGAGCAGAGAGAGGTGGACAGAGGATCCAAAGTGGGCTCTGTGCTGACAGTAGAGAGAGCCTGATGTGGGGCTCAAACTCACAAACCACAGGTCATGACCTGAGCTGAAGTCAGACCTACTGAGCCATCCAGGCACCCCTGGAGGAAGTGACTTTTAAGCTCAGGCCCAAAGTATGAGTATGAGTCAGCCAGGTAGAGATGTGGTAGAATTTTCTGTTAGTGGGCACAACATGTGAAAAGAGGTGAGAGAGCATGGAGTCAGTGGGAGAACTAGAAGTAGTTCATCATAGAGTTTGATGATTGAGAGACTAAAGTTTTGGGGGTTTTTTTGTTTTTTTAGGTACAATTTTTATTTTTATTTATTTGTTTTTAATATGAAATTTATTGTCTAATTGGTTTCCATACAACACCCAGTGCTCATCCCAACAGGTGCCCTCCTCAATACCCATCACCCACCCTCCCCTCCCTCCCACCCCCCCATCAACCCTCAGTTTGTTCTCAGTTTTTAAGAGTCTCTTACAGTTTGGCTCTCTCCCTCTCTAACTTTTTTTTTCCTTCCCCTCCCCCATGGTCTTCTGTCAAGTTTCTCAGGATCCACATAAGAGTGAAAACATATGGTATCTGTCTTTCTCTGTATGACTTATTTCACTTAGCATAACACTCTCCAGTTCCATCCACGTTGCTACAAAAGACCATATTTCATTCTTTCTTGTTTTCTTGGCTCCTTTTTTAATTAAAAAATTATGGTTTCATTTTTAATATTTTTTAGGGTTTACTCTTGGTAAAATTTTTAAAGCTGACAAACACTACAAACTCATTAAACTCAGAAAAAACCAACATAATATTTTGATTAATTAGTTATCTAAAACACTTCTATAATGCTATTTTCCCTGCATTTAAAAATAGGATAATTTCTATATGATAACGATTTTGCATTATCATTTTATATGCAAAGAATAGAAGGGTAATTCAGTCTTCTAGCTTGGTTGATCAAATTATTTTTCCAGTTTTATTGAGATATAACTCATAATATCGTATTAGTGTAAGGTATACAACCTATAATTTGATATAAGTATATTTGATATAAAATATAGTTAATACAGTAAATTTAGTTAATATCCATCACTTTACTTACATTTTTTTTCTTGTGATAAGGACTTTTAAGAGTTTTTCTTTTAGCCACTCTCAAATATACAGTATAGTATTGTTAACTATAGTCATCATGGTGTATGTTATATCCCCAGAACTAATTTATCTTTTAATTGGAAGTTTGTACCTTTTGACCTCCTTCACACTTTCCCTGCATCCCTACGCTTCCCCACCTCTGGCAAATACCTGTCTGTTCTCTGTTTCTGTGAGTTCGGTTTTTTTAGATTCCACATACAAATGAGATCATACAGTGTTTGTCTCTCTCTGACTTATTGTCTCTTAGCATAATGTCCTCAAGGTCCATTCATGTTATCACAAATGCTGGTATTTCCTTCTTTCTCATGGCTGAATAATATTCGTGTATGTGTGTGTATTTTCTTTATCCATTCATCCATTGGTGGACATGTAGGTTGTTTCTGTGTTTTGGCTTTTGTGAATAATGCTGCAGTTAACATGAGGGTGCATGCATCTCTTTGTGGCAGTGATTTCATTTCCTTCAGATACATACCCAGAAGTGGGATTGCTGGATCAACATGGTAGTTCTACCACTAAAGTCTTTAAGCAAATATCTCTCATTATATCAAAAGGAAATCTTTAGCAAGCAAAGCACAAATTAAATTATACTTCAAATTTTCCTGTGAAACTAATATTTTTAACTTTTATAAAAATACTAAGATGTCTATTAGAATTATCTAAATGGTCCAGCCAGGGTATCCTTAATAACAGCTAATCTCATGTTGACACTGATAAAATAATGAAGTGGTTAAGAGTCCATAAGCATAATATACCTATTAAGATAGACTATGGATATGCTTCTATGTGGCATTTTTACAGTAATATTTTCAACCTTTGATGATTGATTAATAGAAACTCCAAATAAGTGAAAATAATATTTTAGATCCCTTATGCTGCAAAAAACATTTTGATTTCTCTGATTAGGTAATGTGATGAAGAGGAAAAGATCCTAGACTGTGAGTTTGACCATATCGGATCTCACTTCTGTTATTTTTAGCTTTCTGAACGTCGGCAATTAATTGTAGCTTCTGAACTTCAGTTTAGCTCTATAAAAAGCTCATGATACTCAATACCTACCTCCCTATCAACTTTTATAGGCTGTAATCACAAGGGAAAATGATAAAACCATAACAGGTATTAAGATGATTTTCGTATACAGTTTATTTTCATTGTGTATGTTTGGTCCCCAGATTTTAAAATACAAACATGATAATGGAATATATTGTTAGATTATAACTTGCAACAACAGGAAAGTTATCTTTTTACTGTAAGATGAAAATTAAGCCTTTATAGTAGCTTCATATAGTTTTTTCCTTTTTAAAATTGTAGAATTAAATGAAAAAATTGAAAGAGATTGAGAGAGGAGAAAGAACTTCTGAGAATAACATCTAGACATTAAAATATCTCTGTGCTTAGTAAACCCACTATTTATCATAATAAAATTCTGGACCAAAGATTCTCCCCTGAAGCTACCTTACCCTCATCTCAATATTTTTTCTATACCAATACACCTCAGATAGAAGATTTACTCCCACCTATAACAGTGGCTAACAGTAGTTAGTGGCTTTTAAACTGGTTGAGTTTGGGGCTAAGAGATGGTGGTACAGGGAGAATGGCTTGGAGAGTGAGTTGGTGCCATACATAGTTGAAAAGCTAGCTGTCCAGGCTTCAAGATTCTGATGGGTCTCTCTGCCCTGCATCCGACTCCTCTGAGAATTACCTGACCTAAACAAGTATCATTGCAGGTACATCAGGACTTTAGTTTCAACTGTATGACTTTTGTTTTTGCTATTCATGGTTCATAAAAGAAAGATCTTTGTTTCAGCAATGTAAAATACCAGTTAGATTATATGTATGTCTCAGTAGAACTCAAACTCCTTTTCACTGTGACATTTCCTTTATCTTCAGCTTCCCACTTAAGGGCAGAAAAAGAAGTCTTTGATATATCATTTATAGTTATGAAATACAGAAATACAGGATTAGAGAGCTGAAGCTTTATCCACACAACAGCCTTGCCCAGGGCGAGCCCACGTAGATGTTTATTTCCAAGTTTATCCTACAAGTGCTTCTCAAATTGAGTTACATGTAAACCTGGGGAAAGTGAGTCAGAAGTTTATAAACTGCCAGGATAAACGTGGTACATTTTCCTGAAAATTGATACAATTTTATTTGCTGGCATATAAATTAAATTATTTTCAAATAATAAAACAAACAGGATATGTAATGGAGTGAAATGAAAAATTTGATGAAACATCAAACTTTAGCCCATTGGTTTAGGCCAGGCTTCATATTCTTAATAGTATCTAAGTTTACTCTCCTCTGCTATCGGGAGCATTTTGGTGGAAAACTTTAAGAAGCACCATTCAAATTCTATTTGAATTTTTAGCTTATTTTATCTTCACGGGGAGACTCCAGAGGGCAGTAGGCTTTAGATGTTCTGGGTTATTTACACAATGCCAAGCACTTTATCGGAGCACAGTAAATGCAACAAAAGAAACAAATCAAACCCACCTCTCCTGCATCCTGGTCCAAATCTGTTACCCTGCAAGCTGTGTGAAGCACTTTTGCCAAATTGTAGATTTTGTTTTTTTAAAAAATGGTTTATCACTAAGAATGAATCTTTTTAGCAATATATTCTGGCCTTTTTAGACAAGGTTCTGGCAGAATGAGTTCACAGATAAAAAGCGGTATGATGTAGAAGTAGCAATACATAATTAGCATCAGAGTCATTGTGGAGTGGAAACAGTTTCATTGGCAAAGTTTTTGAAAATCCCCTTAAGTCTAGTTAGAACGTATCCAAGGTTGCTACAACTAGAACTAGAATCCAGGTGCTCTTATTTCCTATGGGATGTCTGGGCCACATGGCCATGATACCTGACTCAGAAATTATCAGTGTTTTTGTAAATACTGATACACCTTTATGTTACAAGTGTGTTTCTTAAAGATTTGCTATAAATTGAATTATTATAAATCAAGTGATGTTTTAAACATTTTAGTGGAGCTTTTTAAAGGATTCCCAAAGGAAATCCTTTCCTAAAGGAAAGAATCTTTCTCCTAATACAATCTAGTAGTCCCCTGATTCATCACTTGTTTTTCATTCCTTCCTTCCTTCCGCCCTCCCTTCCTTCCTTCCTCTTTCAAATGTTTGGATTTTTCTGTTTTTCCGAGGCACACCTATGTAAGTCTTTGAGGCTCTGTCACATTTGGCTTTGGATCCACACAGCAAAGTATATAAAAGGAAGAATGAATTCTTTTAGTAGCATTTGGATAAGAGTTCTATGTGTTTAAAACATGTAGATCACATTCAAGTTTAGAATGGTTCTGCAAATAAGATAACTGTTGAAATGCTAAAGAAAGTTAAGAATGCCTCCTAGCTCTTTTGGTTAGTTGTATATGCAAGAGTTCTGTGTATGATATAAATCTAGAATTTCTTATCTTTCTTCCTCATGTTTGTATAAATAATAGGGTAATCCATGGAATAGGAAAAGATAATAGTCCCTGATCTTTAGTGCAATGATATATATCCTTTTTCTTCCCTCCAAAAGGATGTTGCTGAGTAAGAAGGCTCAGTAGAGGTTTATATATTAGGTAACACTATAAAATGTATTTTATGCATATGTAATTTAAATAATAGACTTTACTTCTCACACATTTTCCTTATCTTTAGCAGAAGGTCAGAAGCAGATTACAGAATTATAAACATCCCTAGCTGATACTTTAGAGATCAGTATTTTTCCTCCTGTTTTGCTTCCCAGAAAGCAAGGAATAAAAATATTCCTGACAGTATTGAAAAGGATTAGATCTGAGTTCCCTACCTTTTCCAAAAGAGATACTCCTTTTCATTCAATTAAAATTTAATCTACTAATATAAGTAGCCTTTAAACAATGCAGATTATATTCCCTAGAAGCAAGAAATTGCAGATAGTAATGCTATAAGTCAAAATGATTTTCCCAAAAGACATAATATTATAATTAGGATTATTATAATTCTTGATTAAAAATCATACATCCGTCTTACATTTTTTAAAGTACAACTGTTACACAAATACTGCATATTTATTTAGGTATAAATATAATTAGGTATAAATATATGTTTATAATATTTTTATAATGAAGTTTCTGACCATGGATCACCCACGTAAATAAGGTGGTACACTAGACATCAAGTGAACCGTTGAGTGTTTCTAGATGCTGTAGGAGATATAAAGATAAATAAGACCCAGTCTTGCCCTTCAAGAATGTGTATTGAGTATGCTAAGACTTATAGATCTGTAAATGTAACAGAGGTAGGATATGCTAAGTGTCATAAGGGAGATACAAAGTTCTGTAGGTCATCAGAGGATAGAGAAATTGTTTCTGGCCAAAGGAATTAAAGGCATCACTGGGAGCATAATTTAAGCCTTTAAAGAATAAGGAAAGGCATGGTCTTTAAGGGCAGGTCAGTGTTATCGATTGGGAATCAGGAGTTACTAACCATGTGACTTTAGTGTCCCACAACCTTTCTTAATATCTGTTCAATGTACCTTATGGAATTATGAGGATTCAAAGTGATAATGTATTTGACAGTGCTTTATATATGGTTTAAACCACCATGTGTGTTTTTATTAGCACTTTAGCTTTATGGGAACAGAGCAAAATAATACAATAACATAATTCGGTCATGGGATTTTAGCAAGGGCTTCTTTTGAGAAACTTTTAACAACCAAATTAATGAAATTTAGAAGTACTTAATGCAGAACACCTGGGTGGCTGAGTCAGTTGAGCATCTGACTCTTGATTTCAGCTCAGGACATGATCCTAGGGTTGTGGGATCAAGCCCTGTGTCGGGCTGCACACTTAGCATGGGATCTGCTTAGGATTCTCTCTCTCTCTCTCTCTCTCTCTCTCTCTCTCTCCTTCCCTCTCTCTCTCCTTCTCTCTCTCTCTCCCCCTCCCTCTCTCCCTCTCTCCCTCTCTCCCTCTCCCTCTCCCTCTCCCTCTCCCTCTCCCTCTCCCTCCCTTCCTCCCTTCCTCCCTTCCTCCCTTCCTCCCTTCCTCCCTTCCTCCCTTTCTCTGTCTCTGTCTCTGTCTCTGTCTCTGTCTCTGTCTCTTTCTCCCTCTCCCTCTTCCTCTGCCACTCTTCCCCTCTCGTGTGTACTCTCTCTCTCTCTTAAAAAAAAAAAAGTACTTAGTGGCTTTTTGTGAAGCTCATTCAGAAATGTAAGTGAAAACAGAAGAGGTAAATTATGATAGAGAGACAAAGGAAAGATAACCATCCCCTTTGCTCATCCTCCATGGAAATCCAGGTTTAGTTCCCCAGCCCACATGAGGACCATTCCCTACTCGGATTTTACTGAGATTCTCCAGTAAAATCCCAATGTCTAAACTGATTGAGCACCAGCAATATCCTGTCAAGGAAACGTGACCAATTCCCCTTAATTTGGGGGACTAAATCTCCTTCTTAGCTAGAGCACTGACCCCAATTAGAAAACCATCCTGACAAAGCAGTTAGTCTTCAGTTCTTTAGCTGTGTAAGCTGATAGGATGATGATTTTGGGAGGCAAGAAGGGGACTTGGAATAAAACATACTGTCCTGGAGCTCTAATATTTAGGTAATACTAAGAGAAAGAAGATTTCTGTAAAGGTTCTATTGTGTGGGAGCTGTGTCAAAATTAATGCTTAAGAATCTGAACATACCCAAGGTGTTAATTTTTAGGTAACTTGCCTAAAAGTGGAGGTAGACTTTGGTGAAGAAGGTTTTTCAAAACAATGGCAGTGGAATTGAGCAAATCATAAGGATCTGATTATTGGAAATACATAAAAATAAGGGTCTTGGACTGACCATCCCTCTGGTACCTTACCTGTCTGTCTGTTGACTAGATGGAACTAGATGCGCCAGACCAGCAGAGATTATGTTTAGGTTACGAACCCAAAACATTGTATTGAAGTACGGTAGCATGTTCCTATCCTCTCTAGTTTCGGGATATTAAATACCTTATTTGAAGTTATTTTTATTATATGTCTAGACTGTGGCTAGGAATGGACTACCCTAAAACACTCCAGTGGGATTTTGAGGCATGATGAAAAAAGCTGTTGATAAAAGGGTTCATTACCAGTATTTTCCTTTTTCTGTTGCCACTGCCCACCTTGCTATATCCACTGAAACTGGATAGTGGGACAAATGGAATTCGGGAATTGGCTGATTTCATAGCTGCTTCTGCTTCTACCTCTGGCCAGTCTTAATCCATGCAATTCAGAATATCCAATAATAGGATTGGCAAAAGTAGACATTGTACTCTGTGTCCCCCCCTTTTAAGAGTATGTCTAATATGAACCATGGGTCCACCCAGATTGAGATGTTAGAATCTATAGAGCATTCCATGTGCATCTTTTGGAAATGTCTAGCCATTAGTACCTGGATTGAGTTTAGAGGATAAGATAGCCTTTGAAGAGTATGATTTCTACATTTTAAAAGTAATGTGGTATTTCTGTTTCAGAGGAAAGATTATCTTATGGTAGGAACAACAAGAATTCTTAGCAAGGAATTGGAGAAAAAGGAACCCTCTTGCACTGTTGGTGGGAATGCAAACTGGCACAGCCACTGTGGAAATCAGCATGGAAGTTCCTCAAAAAATTAAAAGTAGAACTACCCACTATCCAGTAATCACACTACAGGGTATTTATCCAATAAATACAAAAACACTAATTCGAAGGGATATGTGCACCCCTGTGTTTACTGCAGCATTATTTATAATAGCAAATTATGGAAGCAGCCCACATGCCTGTGATAGATGAATGGATACAGAAGATGTGTGTGTGTGTGTGTGTGTGTGTGTGTATGTGTGTGTATGTGTATTATTTCAAGTTTTTCCCATTATAAACAATGATTAATGAATATCCGATATCTTTGTGCATGTCTCCTTGTGCATGTATACACAAGTGGAGTATTATTCAGCCATAAAAAGAATGAAATCTTGCTATTTGCAACAACATGGATGGAGCTAGACAGTATAATACTGAAAGCCAAATAAGTCAGTCAGAGAAAGACAAATACCATATGATTTCACTCATACGTGAAATTTAAGAAAGAAAACAAATAAGCAAAGGAAAAAGAGAGAGAGAGACATACACAAACCGAAAAACAGTCTCTTAACTATATAGAACAAACTGATGGTTGCCAGAAGGGAGGTGTGTGGGGAATGGGTGAGATAAGTGATGGGGATTAAGGAGTGCACTTGTCATGAGCAGTGGGTGATGTATGCAAGTGTTGAATTACTATATTATACACCTGAAACTAATAAAATGCTGTACATTAACTATACTGGAATTTTAAAAAAAGGTTACTTTATGGTTTGTCATGAGTCACCATCTTAAACATACCCACTTATATTATACATGTGTTAATAAGTGAACATTTAGTTCATTCCTACTGTATCTTATTGTATGTATGTGTCATGATTTGTGTATTCACAAATTGCCCTCATTGATGGACGTTTAAATTATTTCAGGTTTTTCCCACTATAAACAATGATTAATGAATATCTTTGTGCATGTCTCCTTGTGCATATGTATTTCTCTAGGGCAGTGCTTATCAAAGGTTTTCACATCTTACCGTATGTTAAAAGATACTTTTACTAGCCCTATTATCTGGGAGGTGGTGGAATATGGTAAAGCTACAGAGATCTCTGTGGCAGTGTGTTACAAATAAAATCTTATGCTCTAAAAAAGGGGCAGGCAAACTGTAGTCCTCAGCCAAACTTAGCTCACCACCTATTTTGGTAAATAGTTTTACTCAAACACACCCATGCCCGTTTGTAAACATCATGTCTATGGATGCTTTCATATTACAGTGACAGAGTTGAATAGTTGCAGCAGAGACCATATGGCCTGCAAAGCCTAAAATATTTACTGTCTGGCTTTTTATAAAAAAAGTTTGCTGACTCCTACTCTAAAATAATAATTACCAGACAAATACAGTTTCAACCTCTGTAAATCTGGGAATTGTTTTTTTAAATTTGACTTTTCCATGTACTTATTAATGTGAGGTAAAATTAACTTATGGTGAAATAAACAGATCTTAAATGTATAATTCAGTGAGTTTTGGTAATATAACCAACACCCTTATCTGAGTCTTATTAATTTTTAAAATTGGGTTGTTTATGTTTTTATTTTCAGTTTATAGAAGGAATGTGTGTATGTATATGTGTGTTTCTGACACAGATTTTTGATCAGAAACATGATATGTAAGTATTTTCTCTCAGTCTGTGGGTTGCCTTTTCATTTTCTTAACAGTGTCTTTTGAAGATCAAAAATTTTTAATTTTGTTTAAGTCCAGTTTATCAATTTTTTTTCTAGTACTATAAAAGTTAGTGCTTTTTTATCATAAGAAATCTTTGCCTATCCTAAAGTCACAGAGATATTATTTTATGTTTTCTTCCAGAAGCTTTATTGGTTTGGCTTTTAGGTTTATGTCTGTGATCCCGCTCATATTAATTTTTGTGTACAGTATGAGGTAAAGTTTGAGATTCATTGTTTTCTGTATATCTAGTCAGTCCAGCTTTATCTGTTAAAAAATTTGCCTTTCTCCATTGAATTGTCTTGGTGTTTTGTCAAAAATCAGTTGATAACATATGGGCATAATATCTGGTCCCCCCATTCTGTTCACTGCTTTATTTATGTCTGCCCTCACACCTTAAATTTTTACCTGCCATCAAATATTTTGCAGCATGTTGATTGGAAAGCTGTACATATGCCTAGAAGTGGTATATTGCTAGGTCATTGTAAACTATACATATCTTTATCTTGTCTACGTATGCCTAATCTCTCTGTGGGACAACTACTCCAGTAGTCTCCTAACTGTTCCTCTTGCTTTCAGAATCTATCTCCTTTTAATCCATTCTCCACACTGCCATCAGAATGATATTTCCAAAATCAAATACGACTTTGTTTCTTAAAATCTTCCTTGGCTGCTCAGTGTCTAGAGAGGTATGTATAAACTCCTTACTTAGCAACTAGGAAGTAAGCCCCTCTCATATCCCGCCCACTTCTTAAAATGTTCCCCATACTCCTGATTTCACCAGTCTAGCTTATTTCTTGAGAAAGTTTATTTCTTGAGAGTTAACTATTAACTATTTCTAGTTTATTTCTTGAGAGTTATGTACACTTTTATTTTTATGCTGGGAACATGCTGTTTCTTTCTAGAATGTCTTTCCTCTATTTCATTGCATGAAACCCTATTCATCTTTTAGTATCATTTCTTTTGTGGTTCTTCTCTCCAGTTGATCTCATGTTCTCATGTATAAATATAGTATATTTAAATAGTTTGTTTATATATCCCTGTGACTGTATTGTGAGTTCTTTGAGAAGCTTGTCTGGTTTATTTTTGTCTCTTTTTTGCCAAATAGTACTAGCCAATAGTTGTTACTCAGTTGTTAGTTGTTTGGGGTTTCTTTTTAAGTTAAATTGCCTCTAAGCAAAATGATGCTTGAAAAATTTTAGTCTCCCTTTCCAAATCTACCAGCTAAAGAAAATGTAGCCCAATCAATGTGACTCATAGGTTTCTGATGAGAAGAACAAATGAGGCAATTGGCATAGAAAAAGGTTTGTTTGTTTCTTTTTAAAGAACATGATTTTTTAAAATTATTTTATTTTATTTTATTTTTATTTTACTTTATTTTAAGGCATGGAAATATTTGAAAAATGCTTTAAAATATGGCCTTATTGTTGGCTTGTAACAACATTCCAATAAAATTTAACCATCTTGGTGTCTTATAAATTTTATTGTGATAGAATTTCACTTTCACATATTTGTATTAGTTAAAATAATCCAAATATTAAAAGGCTATTTTAAAATTTTTATCCCTAATATTTTTAGTAAATCATAAAAAATATGCTCAGTAAAACAGTAAAACTGAAAATAACTAAGAAAATAGTTAACACTGAAAAATACTAAGTTAAAAAAATAGCTAAGTTTAAATGTACTTTACGGACTAAACAGGGCATTTTTCCTATACAAAGTCTTAGCTACATATGTATATGTCTGTCTCGTTGAGCCTTCAACTCAGTAAACATTTATTGAATACTTCTCAATTCAGGCATTATGAAAGTGATATTATATATAGCATAGCTAATATTTAGTGAATCTTACTATGTAACAGTGCTTAAAACTTTGCATATATTGTTTCATTTGGTATTCACAGTAAACCTATATTGTAGGTACTGTCATTATCCACATTTTATATAGATAAGTAATTTGCCAGAAGTAATAAGAAATCCTTAGTCTAACTTCAGAACCTGATCTCTAAACATTATGCTCAGGATCAGCAAACCATAGCCCCCAAAGCCTGATTTTATAAGGCCTGCTACATTTATAAAGTGTTTTTAAAAAATATGACAGAGATGTATATGGCCTGTAAAGCATAAAATATTTACTATTTGGCCCTTTACAGAAAAAGTTTGCCAATCTTACTATAGATGATAAAAACAGAGTCCCTGTTCTCAAGAAGCTTCCATTCTAAATAGGAGATTAACACAAACAGAATTGCTTGTTAGGAAATTTTTTAATTAAATTGAGGAAATGACAGGATTGGCTTTATTATTACTACTCAGTCTGTTTTTGTAAAGCATGGCAAGGATATAAACAATGAATGTCACTGAAAGATTTGTACTTTCTAAACTAAGCACACAAGAAAGTATTAAACTATATCAGGAGATGTATTTTCTGCTAACACGATTTATAATATGACAGTTAAATAATTAATCAAATGGTTGGATTCAGGGGGATTTTTCTCAAAAAGAGAGAAAAGGATAAATTACTCCATGCCAACTGAACAGTATTCCAAACACCAAAAATAAAATCAGGGGAGGCAAAGATTCTATAAGTTTACAGTTTGTACAGACTGGCACCCATTGTGTGAGTAGTATATGTTATGTGTATATTCATGACATTTAAAAAATCTGGTAGTAGCCTCAAGCTATTTTTTCTGAATATCATTAATATTAATATGTAATTATTCAACTAATTAAAGTATATACAGATAACTCCCCAGTCCCTAGTCTGCTGGGTATATATAATTTAAATGTTTCTCATTTGATTAAATTAAATCTCTTTTTTGAACATTTTTCTTAGCCTGAAAAGAAATGTGTATGTTATAAATAGCAGTTTTGGTTTCTGTGTTCTGTGTTGGTGCAGGTATTTTGTTTGGCATTAATTTTATATGGAAATGTATATTTGATGGCATTTTTAGTTGTTTAACAAAAGACTGATACATGTTTTACTATAACAACTGTTAGTATGCCCTTAACTATTTATTTGTACATTATCCTCTCTATTCTAGTCGTGGAATTATCTATGTAATTGAGTAAAAATAGGAGTGGCCACAGATGCATAAGAAAACACTTCTGCAAATTATTGCATTTGCCGTACCACTTCTTTTAATGTTTTTATTTATGTTTGAGACAGAGAGAGACAGAGCATGAGCAGGGGGAGGGCAGAGAGAGAGGGAGACACAGAATCCCAAGCAGGCTTCAGGCTCTGAGCTGTCAGCACAGAGCCCGACACGGGGCTCAAACCCACAAACTGCGAGATCATGGCCTGAGCCGAAGTCGGACGCTTAACCAACTGAGCCACCCAGGCGCACTGCCATACCACTTCTTAAAGACTATTTTGCAGTTCTGTGCTGTTGAAATGAATTGCCTGGGTCTTTAGAGAATGCTGAGAAGATTTAAGTAAAAGAGAGGGAAAGGCATCATTTGGAGAAGGTTTGAATGAAGTTTGTGTGTGTGTGTGTGTGTGTGTGTGTGTGTGTGTGTGTGTGTGTTTTGTGTTGTGGGTTTGTTTTTTTTTTTTTTTTTGTTTTTTTGTTTTTTTGTTGTTTTTTTTTTGTGGTTAAAAAATACTCTGAACCCTCTATCTAGCCATGTCAGTCTTTAAAAATAACAGAAGAAATCGCTCCACAGCTGTATGTTGATAGAATTGTCTCTTGCCAAGGACAAACTAGCATTTTCAAACTATTGCTTTTTTAGTAAAACATAGTATGCTGTTAGCCAGTTTTATGCTTAATCAGTTTAATTTAATCAAATGCTGTTCTGTATCAGGGACCACAGAGAAGAAATCCTCACATTAAAAGACTGTTCAGTCTGTGGGTTTTTAGAAAGGCCATTGTTGTTTCTCCTGTCCTTCCTCCTCTCTGTGGTTAGGTTTGTGACTGGCAGAAATAAGGAGATGGTAAAACTCAGACTTTTTTTTTTCTTGCTTGACATTTACCAACTCTTTTGTCACTGGAATGTGAGAAAACACATTTTTGCAATCTGCCACTCAATTTCCCAATTCAAAAAAGGAATTTGGACATATTTTTCCCTAGCAGCACTACATGGAAGAATTCACTTTGTCTGTGGCCATTACATAAAACAGTAAGAATAATGCAGTCAACTCTCTCCTAGATTAAACCAAAGAAGATGTAGTTGTAGATCATTTAAAATAGTACAGTCAAAAAATCACTTTTCCTTAATTTTGAATAGTTCTATGCCATGCTGTGGTAACTTAACACAAGGATACAAAAATGATGTGTGGAGGCCCATAGTCTATCGTGTGGATAAGACATACCTCAAGAAATAGAGAGCTTTTGTGTTTTTGTTGCATGATGGTGAACAGCTGTAACCATCAGCTAGCTTGCCCTTTTTGGCAGCTGGCTATTTTTAGCACTTAAAAAAAATTGCATGCTATTTGCCTCTGGTGCCTGGCATTCTTCAATTAAAATTTTAAATGTATTCTTATCATCCCCTAACACAAAGCTCACTTATGCAGTCCCAAATCTAGCCTGAGACACCTGTTCTTGAATCCTTTTTTCCTTTTTATTCAAAAAAGTTTAATGTGAAATAAATCTCTGTGCTGTGTCATGCTTGAATAAAGAAAGCATACATTACTATAATGGGACACGATGAAGCTACTTAGATGGGCTTACATGAATGGTTGAGGCCTATTAATAGATATGAGATATTATTACACCAAAGCCATTTCAATAAAGGATTAATGTTGTTAATTTTAAGAGTTTTGTTTTTGTTTTGATAACAGTTTGGGAGACAATAAATAGGGATAGAGGCTTGATTAGGTGTCACTTTGATATCTTGTAAGCCTTAAATTTCCATCAAATAGGAAAGAATAAAAAACTATTATATATGAAGACAGATTTTTGTATGGATGTTTGCCGTAAAAGAAAAAGGACTTTGGAAATGCTACCTTTCCACTTATCTCAAATGATAGCCTTCAGATCAGTATTGACCAGAAAAGTCTTATAGTTGTGAACTTGAAAACATCTACACTGAAGTAGAAATTAAGTACATTCGTATAGAACAAGCTTCTTCCCAGGGCAGGAGTTTCAGTTAACCCATGACTCATACTTGATTGAATTTAAGCAGTTCTTCCATCTAGCCTTACAGTTGGACTGCGAAAGCCTTTGATTTAACAGAATGTTCTCTTTGTATTTCAAATTTGTGATAAATTTAGCCTTTGTTAGTTAGAGATTCCATTGAAATCTTTCTAGGCCTACTTTCCTCTTCAATCAAAGGAAGCACCTTATCTTTTCCCATAATTAATCATTTTTATCTCTGATATCCTTTTTTTTAAAAAAGAGCTTTCCTCATTTATTCTTTCCAGAAAATGACTCTAAAAGGAGGTAGCATGATTTTTAATTAATATATGACAAGAAAAAGGAGGATTAGAGATTATCTTAACTGGACAACAGTGTCAGAGATCAGGATTTTCTGGATTTAGTTTTATCTGGATCAGATTATTGTTCTGTTGATGGTAAATGGTTAATGGTAAATTTATTCATTCCATTTGGCATATTTTAAAATAAATTTTTAAAATATAAAGCAACGGACACCCATTGTTGAAAAACCCAGAAAGTGTAAAAAATGTAACAAAATAAAAATATATAAATATGTGTATGCATATTCTTTTAGGTCTTTTTTGAATGCATGTTTTTTTAATTATATACTTTATTTCTTAGAACAGTTATACATTTACAGAAAAATTTGTTAGAAAGTACAGTCCCCATATGGTCCCTCCTTCTCTTACTCCACCAGTCCACCATGGCTCTGTTTCCCTATTATTAACATTTACCTCAATGTGGTACATTTGTTACAATCAGTGGACCAATGTTAGTACATTATTATTAACTATTATTCATAGTTTACTTTGGGGTTCAGTCTCTGTGTTATATAGTTATATGGGTTTTGCCAAATGTATAATGTTATGTATCCACCATTACATAATCATACACAATAGTTTCACTGCCCTAAAAACCCCCTCTGTGTTCCACCAGTTCACTCTCACTCCCTCCCTTCAACCTCTGGCAAGCATTGATTTTTTTTTTCCTGTCTCCATAATTTTGCCTTTTCCAGATTATCATATAGTTGGAATCATTATGAAGTCTTTCCTGACTAACTGCTTTTTAAAAAAAGTTCCTCTGTGTCTTTTTTGTAGCTTGACAGCTCATTTCTTTTTTGCTGAATAATATTTAATTGTATGGATGTGCTACAGTTTTATTCACATATTGAGGGACTTCTTTTTTTTTTTTAATTTCAAGTTAGTTAACATATAGTGTAGTATTCGTTTCAGGAATAGAACTTAGTGATTCATCCAGTGTTCATTCCAACAATTGCCCTCCTTAGTGCTCATCACCCATTTAGTCTAACTCCCCCAAAGTCCTCCCCCTTCCAGCAACCCTCAGTTCTCTGTATTTCAGAGGGACATCTTGGTTGCTTCCAATTTTGCGAAATTAATAAATAAAGCTGGTATAAACGTTCATATACAGGTTTTTTGTGTGAGTATAGGTTTTCAAATCATTTGGGTAAATGCTTAAGAGAGAGCTTGCTTGGTTGTCTGGTTAAGACTATGTTTAGCTTTGTAAGAAACTGCCAAACTATCTTCTAAAATGTCTGCTTGGGCTGCTATAACAAACAAACAAACAAACAAACAAACAAACAAAACAGACTGGATGGCTTAAACAACAAACATTTGTTTTCACAGTTTTAGAGGCCGGGAAGTCCAAAATCAGAGTACCAGCAAATTTGTTCTTGGTGAGAGCCCTCTTCCTGGCTTGCAGGGGGCTGCCTTCTTGATGAACCCTCACCTGATAGAGTGAAGAAACTCTGATTCCTCTTTCTTTTCTTACAAGGGCTGCAGTCCCATCTTTGGGGGTCATCTCCTCATGGCCTCATCTAAGCCTAATTACCTCCCAAAGGCCCCCACCTCCTCATACTATCACATTGAGGATCAGAACTTCAACACAAGAATTTAGAGAGGATACAAGATTTGGTCTGTAGCAGTAGCTTTAGCATTTTGCATTTTCACCAGCTGTGAATGAAAGTTTGTGTTGCTTCACATCTTCTCCTGCATTTGGTGTTGTCACTGTTTTAGATTTTAGCCATCCTAATAGACATGTAGTGGTATCCTTTTTGAATTTACAGTGCACTAATGATCTTTAATGTTGAGCATCATTTCATATGCTTACTTGCCATCTATATGTCTTCTTTGGACAAGTGTTTATTTAGATCTTTTGCCCATTTTATGATAAAGTTGTTGGTCTTCTTGAATTTTAAGAGCTCTTTTCATATTTTGGATGTAAGTTTATTAACAGAAATTTCCTCCCTGTCTGTGGCTTTTCATTTAATTCTTTGAACAATGTCTTTCATGGAGCAGAATTTTTCAATTTTAATGAAGTCCAACTTTTCAATTTTTTCTTTTATGGATTATGCTTTTGGTGCTGTATGTAAAAACACAGTGCCAACCCAAGGTCGCCTAGATTTTCTCCTGTATTTCTTTTCTAAAAGTGTTGGAGTTTTGAGGGGCACCTGGGTGGCTCAGTTGGTTAAACTTTTGACTTCGGCTCAAGTCATGATCTCATAGTTTGTGGGTTCCAGCCCCGCATTGGGCTCTGTACTAACAGCTCAAAGTCTGGAGCCTCCTTCGGATTCTGTGTGTCCCTCTCTCTCTGCCCCTCCCCTCATGCTGCCTCTATCTCTCATAAATAAATAAACTTAAAAAAATTTTTTTTTAAGTTAGAGTTTTGAGTTTTACATTTAGGTCTATGATCCATGTTGAGTTAATTTTTTGTGAAAGATACAAGGTCAGTGTCTAGATTTTTCTTTTCTTCTCTCTCTCTCTTTTTTTTTTTTTTTTTTATGTCGACATACAGTTTGTTCTGGCACCATTTGTTGAAAGACTATTCTTTCTTGATTGGATTGCCTTTGCTTCTTTGCCAAAAATCAGTTGAATATATTTGTCTGTGTTTATTTCTGGGCTCTCTGTTATGTTCCATGGATCTATTTGTCTATTTTTTCACCAATACCACACTGTCTTGATTACTGTTGCTTTTTAGTTAAGTCTAAAAGTCAGATAGTATCAGTTCTCTTGACTTTGTCTTTTTGATTGCCCGTCCATATAAACTTTAGAATTATTTTGTTGGTATCTACATAGTAATTTGTTGGGATTTTCACTGAGATTGTGTTGAATCTATAGATCAAGTTGTGAAAAATGGACATCTTAACCATACTGAGTCTTCCTACCTATGAATTTGTACTATCCATTTATTTACATCTTCTTTATTTCTCCAGAGTTTTATAGTTTTCCTCCTATAGATCTCATACATATTTTGACTTAAATGTCTTTCTCTCTCTCTCTCTCACTCTTTATTTTTTGGTTCTAATGTAAATGGTGGTATGTTTTTAATTTTAAATTCCAGTTGCTCATTGGTGGTGTATAGGAAAGGCTTTGAATTTTATATATTAGCCTTGTTTCCTGCTAATTTGATATAATTGCTTACTGGCTCCAGCAGTTTTTATGTCAGTTCTTTGGGATTTTCTACATAGATGATCCTGTCATCTCAGAATAAAGATAAAGATAGTTTTATGTCTTTTTTTTTCCCAATCTGTATACATTTTATTTCCTTTGCTTGTCCTAGTGAATTAGCCAGGACTTCCAGTACAATGTTGTGTAGAAACGATGAGAGGAACATCCTTGCCTTATTCTTCAGCTTAGGAAAAAGACATCAAGTTTCTTACAGTTATATCTGCCATTAGCAGTAGGTTGGTTTTAGATGTTCTTTATTAAATTGAAGAAATTCCCCTTGCTGAGAGTTTCTATCATGAATGGATTTTGGATGTAGGATGTGGATTTTTCTATATCTTTTGATACTATCATATGATTTTTCTTCTTCAGCCTGTTGATGTGAGGGATTACATTAATTAATTTTCAAATGTTGAATCAGCCTTGATTAACCTGAAATAAATCCCAACCGATCATGGTGTGTGATTCTTTTTAAACATTGTTAGATTTGATTTGCTAATGTTTTCTTGAGTATTTTGCATTTATATTAGTGAAAAATATTAGTCTGTTTCCTTTCTTATAACATCCTTGTATAGTTTTGGAATTAGTGTAATGGCCTCATAGAATGAGTGAGGAAGTGCTTCTTCTGCTTCTGTTTTCTGGAACAGATCATAGAGAATTGATGCCATTTTTTCCTTAAATATTTGGCAGAATTCACTATTTGGATGTGGTGCTTTTTGTTTTGGAAAGTTATTAATTATTCAGTTTCTTTGATTGATACAAACCTAATTAAATGATCTATTTCTCCTTGTTTGAGTTTTGGTAGAATTTGTCTTTTAAGGATTTGGTCCATTTCACCTAAGTCATCAAATTTGTGGGCATAGAGTTGTGCATACTATTCATTTATCCTTTCAATATCCATGGCATCAGTAGTGATGGTCGCTCTTCCATTTCTGATATTAGTAATTTGTGTCTTCTTTTTTTCTTGGTTAGCCCAAGTAGGGGCTTGTCTATTTTATTAATCTTTTCAAAGAACCAACTTTTGGTTTTGTTGATTTTCTCTATTTTTTTCCTGCTTTCAATTTTATTGATATCTTTTTCTGCTTACTTCAGACTTAATTTGCTCTTCGTTTTTTTTTGCTAGTTTTCTAAGTTGGAATGTTAATTTTAGATTTTTCTTTTTTCAATATGTGCATACAGTGCTATGGAGTTTCCTCTAAGTACTACCCTTGCTGTATCTGACAAATTTTAATGTTTTTTTTTAATTTTCATTTAGTTCAACAGTTATTTCATCTCTCAAGAATTCTTTAATTCTTGTGTTATTTATAAGTGTATTGTTTAATCTGCAAATATTTTGGGATTTTTCCAGCAATCTTTGTATTAATATTTTTTCATTTAATTCCATTATAATCTAAGGGCATATGTGGTATGATATCTGCTCTTTTAAATTTGTTAAGGTGTGTTTTATGGCCCTGAAGACGGTCTGTTTTGGTGAATATTCCCTGCAAACTTGAGAAGAATGTATATTCTGCTATTGGGTGAAGCATCCCATGTCACTTAGATACAGTTGATTGATGATACTGTCCTGCTCAACTATATCTTTACTGATTTTCTGACTGCTTGTTCTGTCACTTACTGATAGAGTAGTGTTAAAGTCTCCAAACTATAGCTTGTGTATTTATCCTTGCATTTCTACCAGTTTTTACCTCATATATTTTTACACTCTGTTGTTAGGTGCATGCATATTAGGGATAGTTATGGCTTCTTGGTGAATTGACCTGCTATCATTATATAATGCCTCTCTTTATTGCCAATAATTTTCCTTGCTCTGAAGTCTGTTTGTCTGAAATTCATAGAGCTACTCCAGCTTTCTTTTGATTACTGTTAGCATAATGAATTTTTTCCATCTCTTTACTTTTAATCTATGTTTTCATATTTAGAGTATATTTCTTATAAAGACCATGTAGCTGAGTCTTGCTTTTTTTTTTTTTATCCACTCTGATAGTCCCTGTCTTCTAATTAGTATATTTTAGATTACTTACATTTAAAGTCAGTATTGATATAGTTGGTTTAATGTAAACCTCATTTATGACTTTTCTATTCATTGACCTTGTTCTTTCTTTTTTATCTTCCTCTATTCTTCTGCCTTCTCTGGTTTTAATTGATGACTGTATAAGATCCCATTTTCTCTCCTGTCTTAGCATATAAATCACAACTTTTTTTTTAAGTGGTTGCCTGAAAGTTTATAATACATATTTACAAATAATACAAGTCTACTTTCAAATAACACTGTATCACTTCATGGGAACTGCAAGCACCTTATAAAAGAGTAATCCCAAATCCTTCCTCCCATCCCTTATAGCATGGTTGTCCTTTATTTTTTCCATAAGCTATGACCACCAAATATTTTGTCGCTATTTTGTTTAGTAAACTGATAGTTTGTAAGGTTAATTAAGAATAATAAAAAGATAAGATTTTATTTTCCTTTCATTTATTCATTTTCTAAAACTCATACACACACACACACACACACACACACACACACACACACACACGTTTTTGACCTATATCATTTCATTCTCTCTGAAGCTGGCAACAAATTCCCCCAATTTTTGTTTGTCAAAGAAAGTCTTTATTTCTTCTTCTCTTTTGAAGGATAATTTCACTGAATATAGAATTCTAAGTAGATGATTTTAATTTTTCAAAACTTTGAAGTATTTCACTCTACTCTCTTCTTGCTTAAATGGTTTCCGAAGAGAAGGTCGATGTGATTCTTTTCCTTGTTCCTCTAGTGATAAGATCCCCAACCCCGTCTACCTACTTTCAAGATTTTGCCTTTGATTTTCTGCAGTTGGATTATAATATCCCTAAATATAGATTTTTTAAAAGTATTTATCCTGCTTGGTGCTGTCTGAAGTTTATATATCTGTTGTTTGGTGTCTGTCATTCATTTTGGAGAATTCTCGGGCATTATTACTTCAAATATTTCTTCTCTTCCTCTTCTTTCCTCTGGTATTCCCATTACATGTATATGCACCTTTTGTAATTGTCTCATAGGTTTTGGATATTCTGTTTCATCCTTTTCATTCTTTTTTCCTCTTTCCAGTCAGTTTTGTAGGTTTATATTGCCATATCTGCAAGGTCACTGATTCTTTCCTTGGTCACGCCCAGTCTACTGATGAGCCCATCAAAGGCATTCTTAGTTTCTGTTACAATGTTTTTGATTTCTAGCATTTCCTTTTGATTCTCTCTTAGAGTTTCCATCTCTTTGCTTACATTACTCATCTTGCATATTGTTCACTTTTATCATTAGAATCCTTAGCATATTAATCAGTCATTTTATTTATTTTTTTAATTTTATTTTTTATTTTTTAAAATTTACATCCAAATTAGTTAGCATATAGTGAAACAATGATTTCAGGAGTAAATTCCTTAATGCCCCTTACCCATTTAGCCCACCTCCCCCCTCCCACAACCCCTCCTATAACCCTCAGTTTGTTCTCCATATTTATGAGTCTCTCCTGTTTTGTCCCCCTCCCTGTTTTTATATTATTTTTGTTTCCCTTCCCTTATGTTCATCTGTTTTGTCTCTTAAAGTCCTCATGTGAATGAAGTCATATGATTTTTGTCTTTCTCTGACTAATTTTACTTAGCATAATACCCTCCAGATCCATCCACGTAGTTGCAAATGGTAATAATCATAGTCATTTTAAATTCCTGGCCTGATAATTCCCAAATCTCTGCCATGTATGAGTCTGGAACTGACAGTTGCTTTGTCCCTTCAGTCTATACTTTCTGCCCTTAGCATGTCTTGTAATTTTTTCATTGAAAACTGGACATGATATATCAGGTAAAAAGGAACTAAAGTAGATAGGCCTTTGTGTTTATCTGGCTAGGAGTTAGGCTGTGTTTACTCTTAGCTGTAGCTATGTATCAGATGCTACTTTTTCCTCTAGTATTCCTGTTTTTGTCTCCCCTATTGTTTTTAGATATTCTTAGAGACTCCTTAAGTAGGCAATTCTTTTAGCTGTACTCCTTTGTTATTATTCAGTAGCCCTATTGATGTGGTGGTATAGTATGGGTAAAGGGATATTCTATAGTCTTATGATTAGATCTGTTTCTTAGTGAATGTGAGATGGCTATTTCTTCTCCCCCAGGTTGGTTAGTGTTTGGTAAAACCTCAGTATGTTAAGTTCTGCCTCAAGGAGAACAGAAAGCTTGCTGTAGATAAACTGAGCTAATACGTGAAAATTCTCAGAAAGTAAAAATAACTACAATATGATAGTAATGATCACAAATAGCATTAACAAGAGATATGAAAATGTTAGTTTTAAATGTAACATTTAATTCATTTGTATGTTTTCTGCTATGATATATAAAGATATTCTAAATGAGATTCTTCTAAATTAATTTCATTATCTAATTCAAGTTAATATACAATGTGAAACCCACACAGTTCTGAATGAACGGACAGACTTTGTTCTAACAATAAAACATACATACAAGATGCCTAAGCATAATTTCCAGTTCCACCAGGCTCTTTTCATCATGTAAAAATTTAACTATAAGTTTCTAATATTATTTAATAACTAAAATGTGAATTCTGTTGTGTTTGTCACTCTCAAAAATAATCCTTTATGTCCAGGAAATTAGGGTCAGCTCCCTGGAAAAGTATACATGTAGTCAAAACAGTATAACAAAAGCAAGAATATTATCTTCTTTCCTGCCACGTCCTATTTAAGTAGTGTATACTTAAAAAATGGATAATGGAGGGGCGCCTGGGTGGTCCAGCCAGTTAGTCATCCAACCTCTTGATTTCGGCTCAGGTCATGATCTCATGGTTTATGAGTTCAGGCTCTGTGACTGATAGCTCAGGGCCTGCTTGACATTCTCTCTCCCTCTTTCTCTGCTGTCCCCCTGCACACACTAGCATGTGCTCACTCTGTCTCTCTCTTTCTCTCTCTCTCAAAATAAGTAAATAAATAATGGATCCAAAGCAGAATGCCTATACATTTCTCAAGTACTTTGCAAGCAACAAGAAGAATAGAAGTATTAAATAAATACAGCTTAGCAAGTATTTATATACCATTTTCCAACTATTTGTTATTTAAGAGACTTAAAAAGGCAGGACCTCAGTAATAATGACTGTTTTACATTGTAAAACGGTAAAACTGATGATATACTCCAATCTCAAAATTTATCAATAATATTAAGATCATGAAGCTGAATGGTGGGGTCATCTACTAACTAGTTAAGTTATTGTTTCCTACAGTAGACTGTGGAATCTATATTAATTATAGTACTTTATATATTTAGTTCAATTCATTTTGTTCAATTAAATACTTTATGTTTTTTATGTACCTGGGATCGTGGTCATTGCTGAAGCAACAGGATAAATAGGTTAAGGTTTATGTCCATATTCCATATTTGTAGGGGAGACAGATACATACAAAAACAATTATAAACAGCTTGGTAAATGCAGTGATAGAGATACATAAATGGATGATTCTAAAAATTGCCCTATGTTCTAAGAGTTAAGTTCCTAAAATTTTAAATTCCTAAAAGCCAAAGTTTACTATATACCAGTTATTAATTCCCTATGTCCTATCTAATATCACCTATTTGGGGAATATAGCCCTGCTGTCTTATATGTATCATGTGGCCACTCCTCCCTTCCTGCACATGTGTGCATGTGCACACACATACACACATATAATCACAGCTTTACAGGCCAGTGTGATTACCTGACTCTGGGAAACTAATCCTTTAGGCTGGGCTGTGCCAATAAGATTCTCTTTTGAGAGGTAATCCAATCTTGTAGGTGAGCACTCTAACTCTGGAGTCTGATGGATGTGGATTCTTACTCCTTCACTAGTCATCTATAAGTACTTCCCCTATAGGGTCAGTTTGGTAATTAAAAGAAATAATGTTCATAATGTTCATATATACTACCTAACACAGGCCTCAGTAAATGTTAATATTATTACAACACACAGACTAGCTTATCTGAGGGTGAAACTAAATTGTAAAATCTGTAGACTGAAGCTGATATCTACAAGATGAGCCTTGAGCAAGAGAGGAGTTAATTAGCAGAAAGGAGGATGTAGCTGAGCCACACAGACCACATGGCCACAGAAACATGGTGCGAATTACAGGTTTCCTGTCTCTTGAGGTACAGTTGTACTTCCTGCTTTTTGTTTCTTGGCAAATTCCCTTGTATTCTTTCAGTAATTTCCTTTTTACTTGAGCTAATTTGACTAGGTTTCTGTTCTTTGCAACCAGTGATCCTTGGCTTAAACAGTTTTCAATGAATATTTTTTTGTTGTTTGACATTGGTGAGAGGAAATAGTGCATACAAGATTTGTTCTATTAAAACAACTATGTAGTAATAGCTTCAGAACACCAATATCCTTATTTTATGAATTCTACTCTAACCAATCAAGCATTATCAGCAGGCATAAGTAATATTCTATTCTTCCTACTCTTACCCTTTTCTGTTTCTATATATATCTACCTTTTATCTCCATATTGCAAGGAAAAGAAATAATAGTTTGTTGGTACACAAAGAAAAAGCATCCTTTAGAGCCAAAATGTAGCATAGTTTTATTATCTTATATATGTTATTTCCTGTGCATTGAAGCCTAAAAAAGGGCATTGGGGTCATAACACTGATTAATCCAGTTAAGTACTCTGATTTAACAGTTCTCAGTGACATTTTATAGGAGATAATAGTTGTCCTTTGTGCTGCCATGATATGAACATTCATATTTTACCCCAAACATATCATTTCTGGTTTAAGTTATCTTCTCTTGGGATAATGAGTTCTGTAAGAATTCTACCTATTGTGTAAAATTAGGCTTTATTTTATTTATTCTTTTTTAAAATGTTTATTTATTTTTGAGTGGCAGAGAGAGAGAGCACGAGCAGAGGAAGGGCAGAGAGAGCAGGAGACACAGAATCCAAAGCAGGCTCCAGGCTCTGAGCTGTCAGCACAGAGCCAGACACGGGGCTCGAACCCGTGAACTGTGAGATCTGGGATCATGACCTGAGCCGAGTCAGACGCCCAACGCACTGAGCCATCCAGGCGCCCCTATTTTATTTATTCTTAAACTACTTCTTTCAAACACCATTGAAATATCCCTAATTCTAAGATGTGGTGAACACATTTTGAACACCTTGTTTAAATCTGACATTATTCCATGATTTTATACACTTTAAGCATATAACTCTCAGCTCTCATTTTTTTTCAGGTAGATGAGAATCATCCTGTTGTCATTTGAAAGATTTCCATCCTCCTAAATATTATTTCTCTTTGTTCTTGAGATGTAGTGGTTTAACTGAATGAATTTATTAATATATAAATGCAATTGTGATTGTCCCCATTCATTTATGTTCAACTAAATGACCTATTGAATTGACTTAAAAATTACTTTGAGGGTATCTGGGTGGCTCAGTTGGTTGAGCATCCGACTTCGGCTCAAGTCATGATCTCACAGTTCGTGGGTTCAAGCCCTGCGTCGGGCTCTGTGCAGACAGCTCAGAGCCTGGAGCCTGCTTTGGATTCTGTGTCTCTGTCTCTCTGCCCCTCTCCTGCTCTCTCTCTTTCTCTCTCTCTCTCTCTCTCTCAAAAATAAGTAAATGTTAAAAAAATTACTTTGTATCACCTTTAAAAGTCCTTTCTCTGATCTTTTTTAATCTTTTAGAAATTCCACTGACGTGAATAAAGTTAATTATTATAATAATCAAGGCTGAAATTTGTTTCTGAAAATATAAAATATTTGTATTTATTTTGTGATTCATTTTGGATAGCATCTGTTATTATAGCCTGAATTTTGGACCGTGTCATCAGAAGTAGATACTTCAATTAATAAGGTTTTCGGGAGCAAGTTGAAAGTTGTGCATTTTTATTTATTTGTAAATTTACCACTTAAGAAATGAAAGGAGGAAATATTTTTTAAAAGCAGACATATTTTAGACTGCAAAATATTTTTGCTTTAATGTTTAATAGTTGAAAATAAGTATGTTAATGGATAATGAGAATGGTTTACACATTTAATAAATCTCCTTATGATAACTGCTTTTTAGATTCTTTGTTCTGAAGTAGGCTATTTCTCTTTCATGGAAAGGTTATTATATATTCTTATTAGGAAATAAGACTGTCATAGGTTGGCTAATTCACATTCTGTTTATAATCAAATTGTGAAGGTATTATTAAGTCTTAGCCATGAGCTGTAAGTTGACTAAAAAGCACCCTAATTGTTTCATACAAATAATTTAAATTTGAGATAATCTTTCTTTAGCTATTATTTTTGTTTCTTCGGGGCTCCTAGTATGAATGACAATGAATGAAGTTGTTTTGTTTAGTGACAATTTAATTGCTTAATATGTGTACATATGATCAGTGTTTAAAGTTTATGTCTTTTACTTAATATTAAATTTCTGGATCTAGTGCCTACTGTACAGAGAGATCTGGACCTTACCCATTGGTGTTTGCTCTCTTCCTTTGTCCCTGCCCCTCCCTCCTTTTTAAATAAATTCCATGCGAAGTCACTTTTGCTTTCTGTGAAACTGTAAGATAACGGAATAGGGTGGTGTAAATTTTCAAATTCTGCAATTAGAATGTTTGGGTTCAGCTCCTGTTTCTGACTGCTAGCTGGATGACCTTGAACAAGTTACTTAAATTCATCTGTAAAATGGGGATTAGAGGGTACTGACTTCACAAAGACTTTGTGGATTAATTGGGATAATGTATGGAAAACATTTAGTGTAATACCTGGCATGTAGTTGTTGCACAATAAATGTTAGCCTTTAATTAAAGTTGCTGATAGGGAGCTGAGCAGGAGAGACATGGATGCAAGAGCTATTTTAGAAATAGCCTGCATGGGTCACTTAAAAGGAGTAAAGCATATGAAAAGAACAGATTCTTGACCCTCATCCCTGCCAGAATTTTTATGATTTGAAATGAACATAGGATTATGGTAAAATAATAGCCTCTGATTTGAAGATTTACCAGGTAAAACTTTGGGGCCTGTTGATAGATAACTACAGGTTAAAAAATATATTGCAGATGATGAGAAATAGTAGATAACCTTCTTGGCAGGGAAGTGACAGAAGTATTCCTTTGCACATCCTAGTCTAGGTCCTAAAGAAGGTTGTGGTGGTGCTGTCCCTGTTTAAAGAATAAATGAAAAATGTTATTTTCATTTCATTTCATAATATTTTCAAATTATGTTTTGTAAGCAGTAACAAGAAAAGGACTACTTCTCACGATCTCAGACATCTCCTTGCCCTATTTGCTACATTTGTCTTCCTCCTCCTTCCCCTTTGCATGCTCCGTTAGTTAGCTCAGGTTTCATGCCTTTTGCCTCAGAGTTCTTTCTCTTTGTATAGATATTCCCTGCTCTTCTCCCAGTTAAACCAGAAAGGACAAAATACAGACACTTTTTGAGTAATGTCTTTATAGTATTTATCTCAGCTATGTCACCAGAGGCTATAGATTGTAAAGTATTAGCTCTCTTCTTTCTGGAGACTTAACACAACCTAGAAGAGGAGAAAGGGAGGGTCAGCTAACTTATACCAGATTGGCAGCCACAGTGACAGCAGAAACTGTGGCATGGCACATAAATCTATATCCCACCCCCCATCTTTTTCCACTTTTTCCACAGTGGAAGTGAGGCAGCTGGGAAAGAAGACAGACTGTGCAGTCTGAGGTGGCAGCAAATTAAAGATGGGAATGGTGGCAGGGTGACTTTGGAGCTGCTAGTACTTTGTGGATTGGTTTGGCATACAAAATGAGGGAGATTTGCTACTCCAATCCCGGTTTTAGTAGAAGCCAAGATGTTTGTCTGTTTTATCAACAATTTGAATAGTGCTTTAGCACGTTGCTTACTGCACTTGATTAAGTTGTCTTCTCTCCTAATATCCCATCTTAACTGTTTTCTTATGACTTCCAACACGACTGTATTTTCATTTTCTTCTCTCCCAGGATAGCCAGAAGTCCTACTTATAATTCTTGTGTTTTAGGGCATTAGGGTTGACCTATACTCTATCATCAGGAAACTCAAATTAGGCCTTCCTGATTTAACCTTTGAGTGATAATGTAGCAGAAAAATCACAAGGAGCTGTAAGTCCAAAATGAAACATTATATTCCTAACTCCAACCAAGTGCTAATCACAAAGGCTGCTATAAAATTGCCCCAAAGTAAAAGGGAACACAGTATGACAACAGACATCTCTGTGCTGTGAGATCCTGGTGGTATGTCAGTATACTCAGTCATCATTTTCAGGAATTCTCAAGGGATAAAAGTCTATTATTACCTGGAGGTCCTTCCTCCTGCCTGTTGCTTTCAAGGAGAGTAACATGTGGTGAAGGAATAAGAGGTATATGAAAGTGGAATTGTGATTTTTTTTTTTTTTATGAGAATGGGGGAAAGAGAGTTTGGAGTTTGGCTCTTGAATAATTTGATGAAATTAAGCTTTATCCTTTTTTTGTACTGCTTTCCATTCCTCTATTTTTTTTTTCCCCCCCCCCCCCCCCCCGCCCCATGAGAAAAGCTATAGTAGAATTCTTTGGGATCCTTTGAGTTAGGAGTTTCTAATTTAGGGAAAAGTACCAAATGATTAAAAAACAACTGAAAAACTCCCCAAACCTCCATGTAGAGTTACTTGTTTTCATGGAAATTCTTCACGTTTATTTCCATTTTTGCTTCCCATACAGTTTTTTTCAAATGTTTGTTTGTTCTGGTTCAAATTTTTATTTAAACTCTAGTTAGTTAACATAGAGTATAATATTGGTTTCAGGAGTAGAATTCAGTGATTCATCACTTACATATAACACCCAATGCTCAACATACATGGAGTTATAGGACCTGTGCAATGTGAATCATCAGAGAAACTGTTGGCACTGTCCCATTTATGAGCAAGCTGTGGACTGTCTAGAATCTTAGCAAAGTGACTTATGTATGTATATAAAATTTAAATGACTAAATTTGTTTCAGAACATGCAGAATGACTGCAAGGAGCCTTCTGCTTAGTGAAATGAAGCAAAAAATCTCTTTGCTCTCTTTTGATACTGTCCTGCCTGCATTATCCTGAACTGCATAACTCACTAAGATATTACGTATTTTCCATTAGCCGTTCTTTCAGTCCCCTATCCAGAGTTAAGTCTGTCAGAGTAACATTGAGGTCAGTGAACCATGAGTCTGGTTGCCTTTGCAAGGCATTTCTGTGCTAGTAAAAGCAGCAAATACCTCATAAGAATGCTGCACAATCATTCCCATAGTGTGATATGCTAATTCTTAAGAATGTTGCTAACACTGCACTTTGTTTCATATGATTGAATTTAGAACTTTCACTCAATTGGTTGAAGGCTTCAAACTGGCAGTAATAACAGTCTTTTGAGTTGTTGCTTAAGTAGAGCAGTGATGGAATTCATATGGCAAGCGACAGTTGCTCATTCAAGTTCAAGAAAAAAATCTCTGTCAGCCGCAATGGTTGAAAAACAAAAGGAAAGAAAGTAGCCCAGCTGTTTGCTTTTTAATAGTATATCTTTCCTTCGTGTTTTAGATGAGAGCAGAGCACAGTCATTCATTAAATGAAGGTATAAATATTAATGTCATCATTGTTAAAAATCCTGAAGAACAGACCTCACACATTTATGTGATTTTTTTTTTAATGTCCATCTTATTGTGTCCAAGTAAAATCAAGAAAATCCCCTGGTCCCTGAAGGGGTCTCACCACAGCTAGTTAGCTTTCAGTCTTGATGTCCTTTTCCTTGTGCCTCCTGTAACAAGTCTCGGAGAATTTAGTATGAATTTAATCAGCCATATTTGGCCACATAGTGGTAAATAAAATGTAAATCCCAGAAGTCCAAATAATCTTCGTGGATGTAATTTAAGCATACAAACTCTTTGCTGTGACATGAACGGGAAGTATTACTAGTTTAGACAACTTACTGTCATTCCGCGCTTTCAGCGTGGAACAGTCTTGTTCTTTGCTTTTAGTCAAGTTAGTAGTTATAGGATGTCAGAACTTTTAGGTAGCCAGAGTTGCTACCCTTCTATTTGAACATTTGTTGAATATTTTGAAAAGATAAAAGCTGCTTATTGTTCTGTTGCCTATGGTAAACCATATGAATAAGATTTCCTTTGGGTGTAATATCTGTTTATATCTAGTATATTTGGGAGTATATCTTTGGCTCACTGAAATGGGCACTTTGATATGTTTTTCAGAGACTATGATATTTTAGCAAATAATCTTTTCCTTGGTCAAATTCTAGCTAGCTTCTTGAGAATTGTTCAACAGAATTGATCTTAGGGCAAAGAACTAACATTTTTTGAGAATTAGTATGTATCAGGCATTGTGCTCAGCTTTTTCCATGTAATAAATCATCCTTAAAATAACTCAGTGAGTAAGATACTGTAATTAATCCCGTTTTCCAGATGAATAAGTTGCTATTATCAATGCCATTTTCCAGATGAAGAAACTGGGGTGAAGTTAAATACAACTTATCCAAAGGTACACAACTGTGAAGTGATAGAGTATTTGAACAGTAGTTTTTGTCCTAACAAAGCCCATACCTGTAATCACTATGCACTATATACATGGGGATAGGCTTTTGCTTGACCATATTTGTTTGATGTCTCTCCTTGTTCTAGCCTCAACTAGGGCCATGAATCTCAGCAGCTGACACAGTCTGTGGAAAGGCTGTTGGGTGTGATGGCATTTACTAACTATAACCATTCAAGGCCACCCTTAGGAAGGGAATTAAAACCTCATTCTACCCCGCTACACCTAGTTGAGAGAAGCCTGGACCTATGTGGATATTGAGGGCAACCTTCTTAAGAGTCTTGAGACCATAAAGCAGACAGCTTTTTTTGGTTGAGAATTGCCAAAAAGTTACTAATAAAATCCCTAGCTCACCCCAAGTGAAATTTTGAGTTCCAGGTAGTGATGTCTTATTGGAGATTTTTCTCAACTGGCACCCTATTCCAAACTTCTTTACCTTGACCATTTTGGCTGTCTGAGGTTTATCTTCAAGAGATTCCACCCCCACCTCCCACCCCCCAGTTTAGTTGTGTTTCTCTCACAAGTCACTGAGTAGCAACTAAAGAAAGAAGACGGTAAATACAGAAGAAATCTCATGGACTAGGACCCAAAATCTTTTCCACCCCTGAAATGTTTTTCATGATAGCAGAACCTATTCATTCATGGTAGATGTTAAGACCTTCCTATTGAAGTCTACTGATGATTAATAATTCTAACTGACTAATTCCAGGGTAGGGTCTCTGTCTTAGGGCACAAGGAATGATAATAGACTAATGCTTTTAAATGGAGTTGCCATGAATTGCTAGAGGGACTTGCCTGCAGCTGTGGACATCCTCCCTGTCAAAGAGTTATCTATGCTACTGGCAGAGGGCTATAAGTGTACCAGCAAGCCTATTGAGTCTTCCCTGCCTTTGGCAGAGAATGACCATATGGACCAGAATTAGCAACAAGAGGAGGTAGTCTTGAAAATGAGTCCCTGAAATAATTAATAGTGGTCATATCAGTTCAAGTTGAGCTGAGCTGTCAATTGTGTAATTCCTAGGCTAGTTGGCTCTGATTCTTTACAAATGCATAGTGCTGACTTTTGTATGACTTGCACATATAAAACATTCTCTTGCTGGAAAGTTAATGCAGTGCTTTTTTTTTTTTTTTAACACTAACATCTTAATAGAATGACAAGGCACTCTTTTTTTTTTTTTTTAAATTTCTTTTAACGTTTATTTATTTTTGAAACCGAGAGAGCGTGAGCATGAATGGGGGAGGGTCAGAGAGAGGGAGACACAGAATCTGAAACAGGCTCCAGGCTCTGAGCTGTCAGCACAGAGCCCGACGCGGGGCTCGAACTCACAGACCGCGAGATCATGACCTGAGCCGAAGTTGGACGCTTAACCGACCGAGCCACCCAGGTGCCCCGACAAGGCACTCTTGATTGATCAAAAGGGAACATACTTAAATGCTTTGAAATATATACATATAGTTTTCAGAAAGCAGAATGCAATATAAGTAATGTGGTAAACAATAGAGCCTCATCCTGGCCCTTTTATTAGCTGTATTATTACTTTGAGAAATTCGCTTAACCTCTCTAGTTTGTTTCCTCTGTAAAATGAGGGAGTTTAAGTAAATCTGTGTTTCTCAAACTCTGAATCTACCACAGATTACTAGAGATTAATTTAGGTGGCATATGTGAGATAATTTCAGACAGTTTCCTGATAAAAGATTAAAACAACCATTGAGTTGAATAGTTGAAAAAGTTATTTCTTTTTCAGCCCTTCTGATTATGTCAGACAAATTCTCAATTTGGTGTCAGGAAATCTTTGCAATAGTTCTTTAACACTGGATAATTGTTTGGGGGTGGAGATGGGTGGGAACAGGCACAGGGAATCCTCCAATTCCTCAAGACGTTCTATAGAAGGGTAATTAATTCCATTCCTTCAAAGGGGAAAGTGCTGCAGTGCTTTTTTTGCTTCTGTCTACCTCATTTCGCTTCCACTTGAAAGGAAAGTAGTGTGTACAACTGGGGAGTTTAGGGGGAGGAACAAATGTGTGAGACCTAGCCCTGTCTGGCTTCTCTCATGGCACAGCCCATAGCCCATTCTCAGAAGGCATGCTCTTCCTCCTCCCCAGTGTACTACGCCTTGCTTGACAGACTAATTTTAGGATTGGGATTGGGTGGAAACTATTAGAAAACCCATAAGGCCGTAAATTCAAAGAATAAACTACATTCTTTAGTTCATCCTTATTGGTAATCAAGCTGATATTTTGATTGCCATTTTATTCTTCTCTCTGTCTCTCATTTGGTTTGAAACTCATAGGAGATGTAAGGGGAAAAACAATTATACACCCCTTTAACCTCACTGATAATCTCTTCTTTTATTTTTATTTTTTTTTAACGTTTATTTATTTTTGAGACAGAGAGAGACAGAGCATGAACGGGGGAGGGTCAGAGAGAGGGAGACACAGAATCTGAAACAGGCTCCAGGCTCTGAGCTGTCAGCACAGAGCCCGACGCGGGGCTCGAACTCACGGACCACGAGATCATGACCTGAACTGAAGTCGGCCGCTTAACCGACTGAGCCACCCAGGCATCCCGATAATCTCTTCTTTTAATAGAAATCTGGCCTGAGCTCAAGGCCCTTCATAGGCAATAGTATCTATATAGAATTTAATGATATGGTTTCATTTTTAGTGAAGTTATACTTCTAGCTGCCATCTATAAAATAAATTCATGTAAGTTTTAAAACGAATTTTTAAAACATTAATACAGATAATACATGGATATGGTAAAAATTATAAAGTGAATACATAAATGACTAAAGTTTAGAAACCACTAAGCATTGATCATTTCTAATCTAGGATCTGTTCCAGATTTAAATTCTTTTGAATATAAATGCCAGTAGAATAAAAAATGTTAGGTGGTAAACAAGTAAAAAAAGGGACCTTCTAACCATAGCATATACTATGTTATTTTCATTTGTTTTAAAATATATCATTACTGAGGAAGCTAACCTTTTTTTTTTATTAATAAATACCCTTTTCTTAATATTTAACTAGGCAGTTGAGTATTGATATCTTTTTGATAACACATTTTTTTGGTGATGGTATTTTATTTTATTTTTCTGCCACGAAAGCAGTCAGTTCTGGGTGAGGTTTTTCGAACTAGAAATCTTGGAGGACACGAACCATGCTATCACTGTATACTCTACCTCATACAGTGTTTGGCATATAGCAGTGTTCAATAAATATTTGAACAAGTGAAGTGAATGAATGAATGAATGAAGAATGAACAAAGAACCAACAAAAATAAACTACATTCTCTGTCTTGAAGATATAGGCATAGTTTCGATTTATTTCTTAAAGCTGTCAATAGGACTAGCTGTAAGAAAGTTGAGGCCTTGGGGCAATCAGTGAAAGACAGAGCTACTTGAACAAAGCATTTAGAATAACCCTGTTAGAGGGGCGCCTGAGTGGCTCAGTCGGTTAAGCGACCGACTTCAGCTCAGGTCATGATCTCATGGTTTGTGATCTCATGGTTTGTGAGCCCCGCGTCTGGCTCAGCACTGACAGCTCAGAGCCTGAATCCCGTTTTGGATTCTGTGTCTCCCTCTCTCTCTGCCCCTCCCCTGCTCATACTCTCTCTTTCCTTCAAAAATAAATAAACATTAAAAAAAAAAAAAAAGAAGAAGAAGAACCGTGTTAGAAAGAAAGCTCAAAAAGAAGGTAGCCCTATTAATTTTGCTTTTATTTATGGTCATATAAAAGAAGTTAGATTGTTTCTTTCTCTCCTTTTTATAAAAAAGAACTGTTTTCTCTTCCTTTTTTTCCTCTCATTCATGTGCTATGTCTCTTATCATGTCCATATCACAGAAAGCACCCAATTTCTCTTGCCTTTGGGAGATTATTAGAGCTTAATTTAAAATGCAGCTTACTCTTTCCCCATACACTCTTAATTATAGTATCTTGTCTGATAAAGGTGCCCACCTCTGTCTTAACCAGTACCCCAGATGAACTGCAGTGCTGGTGGTGAATTTTTTTAGTGACATCTATTCATGCAACAAATGTCATGTTTCAAGGGCTTTGTTCTAAGAGTCCTGAAATGAGTTTTACATGTCAGAGAGAGAGAATATTAACCAGATGTTTTTAATTTTTAGTTATGCCAACCAACTTTCTTATAATCATGTAGTTTGAGTGATTACATTCCCAGATGATGAGATTTACTATAAAACACTTTGCATATATGCAGAAAAACAGAATTTGAGGACTGTGTTCCATTCTGGTGAATACGTTTTAAAAGTCTTCTAGGTTTATTCTCTACAAGTGCATTCTTTCTTTAATGGTCCAGTGATTAACTGGAATTATTTTGTATATTCAGGTTAATATTTTCTGTTATTGAAATTTTAATTCAGTACATTTTATGTTTATAAAATTTCTCTGCCTGGTATCTTCATGTCTTCTAGTTACTACTATGTGGTCTTCGATATCTAAGGTTGCTGGCTTAGGGGCAGGCGCCTGGGTGGATCAGTCGGTTGGGTGTCCAACTTCGGCTCAGGTCATGATCTCACTGCTTGTGAGTTCGAGCCCCGGGTCTGGCTTTGTACTGACAGCTCAGAGCCTGGAGCCTGCTTCAGATTCTGTGTCCCACTCTCTGCCCCTCCCTCACTCATGCTCTCTCTCTCTCTCTCTCTCTCTTAAGAATAAATAAAACATTAAAAAAATAATAAAGTAATTAAAATAAAGTTGCTGGCTTATCCCATTTTGGGTTGTTCTTGTCATTGCATTATAAAATTGATAGAACAGCAGTATCATTAATGATATATAGAAGTTGGATTCTGAAATTAATCATCATCTACAAAAATTAGCATCTAATCTCTATTCTAATTTTAATTTAATGTCCAGATAAACAATCAACATAAATTTTATTGTTATCATCATTGAAAACATAATAGATAATTTGGCCAAGAAAAAAAAAGACTTTAGAATTACCATTTTTTTTTCTTTAAAAGATACAACTGCTTGGCTTATAATTGTAATCTTTAGGTATCTCTAGAGTCATGGTGCTCTGTCATGAAATTAATGAAAGAGCCATTTGCTATAATGACAATCTGGAAGTTTTGAGAATACTTTATTGTCTGGTTCAAAAACAAAAATGATGACAGAAAACAGAACTTTGCCTAGCTGGCTGTGTTCACTAGCAATATGGTTATTCTCTGATTAGATTCTTTGAGTGCTGGGTGCATCCTTATCTGCAGTATGAGGTGTTGAGATGGCAGCATGTTATGACAGGGAAAAAAAAAAAAAGATCATGGACTTGAGAAGCAGACCAACCTAAATGGGAAATTTAGCTCTGTCACTTTTGTGCTAGTACCTTGAGCAAGTTACTTAACTGCGTCTGTAATACTGCTTTAGAGTTGCGATGAGGATGAAAGCATCCAGAGTGAGTTCTCCAATGGTAATTGTATGAGAAATACAGTGTGGTGATGATATGTTTTGATATTCTCACAGGTGAAGTAAAGGACAAAAATGTGCAGGTGGTTGAGCTCCCCATTGTAGACAGTCTTCATCCTCGTCCACCATATTTGCCCCTGGCTGTACCAGAAGACCTTGCAGATCGGCTTGTACGAGTCCATGGTGATCCTGCAGTGTGGTGGGTGTCCCAGTTTGTCAAATACTTGATCCGCCCACAACCTTGGCTGGAAAAGGAAATAGAAGAGACTACTAAGAAGCTTGGCTTCAAACATCCAGTTATTGGGTAAGAATCTGATTTATTCCTCTCATAATGTGATGTAGTAGCAGAGATATGTGTACTTTACAATATATTGTGAACTTTATGATATAGTTTAATTTTCAAGCCATACCCTAAAACAGATGTTCCAGACAGAGTTCACCTTAGGTCATAGGGAGATCATTCTCCCTTTGTTCACTTAGAACAGTTGAGTTGTCATACTTTGTTACCCCCATTCGCTTATTTATTCATTCAACAAATATATTAAACCCTTATTTCTGAAATTACCTGTCTCTTCTGAGGAAAACAACAAAATTGTATTTTATTGAGAGTAGTTTGGATACTATACATGACTCCTA
The DNA here is from genome assembly GCF_023721935.1 of Panthera uncia. Taxonomy (NCBI): domain Eukaryota; kingdom Metazoa; phylum Chordata; class Mammalia; order Carnivora; family Felidae; genus Panthera; species Panthera uncia. Next base: position 34,579,657 of record NW_026057582.1, on the reverse strand, counting down.
TCTTATCCTAACAAGACCATGAGATGAAGCTATCACATTTATAGCTTTTCGATTGTACTTTTTGTTAGGCTTCATTAATTACCACTGATGATTATTTTGCATTTTTTGGTGTTCTGTTTTCTGGCCTGGAAGCTGTTTTGATAATAAAAATAGTATTTATAATGTAAGATAATGTTAAAATTATTATTTAAAATTATCTCTTGACCCACTTGGGACTTATCATGTACATATGCATTCAGCCTCATGCTTATGTTCAAGAAGATATATCAGGAAATCCTACCACCAAGAAGAATACAAAGAAGCATCTTTGTGCATAAGCTTGTGCTCCTATACACATACATAAAAAGTTATGGAAAGAGGAATTTTCCTGGGTCCGGGTGGCAGATTTCATACCATGGGAAAATGTTCTTTGCCTAATGGAAAGAGTACTGGACTGAGATTTAAGTGACCTAGGTAATATTCCTGGATTTTTTCTAATTCTAGACCAAGTTACTTAATAATAGTATTGGGCTTTGATTTTTCCATCTGTAAAATAGGGAAGGTAATACCTGCCCTAAAAGTGATGTGATAAGAAGGGTAAAAGGAAGGATTTTAGTTCAGTGGAAAAAATGCACTGTAAAATATTACCTTTCAGAAAGACTGATGCTAAAATCATTTCTAAAAATAGACTTGTAGGCTAGACTATGACATTCTGTAGCTTATACTGTTTGTGATAAAGTCAGCTATTGATTAATATTAATATAGGTGTTGATTTGTTCACTTATTTGCAGAACATTTATTGAACACCTGCTACTGTGGGGACAGAGATTAATTTTTTTTTAATGGCTCCTTCTAGCTTATTACAGTCTGTTGGAAAAGAGACATACACAGCTAACATTATATGGGCAGAATGTGATAAATACCCTGAGAGAAGTATAAAAATTATTACGAGAGTTCAGGGAAGGAGGAAAGTCTTCATAGCTTCCGTGTTTAAACAGGATCTTGAAAGGTAAAAGAATAGTAATTAAATTACCAAAATACCTTCAACTGCATTATCTCATTGATCTTATAACACAGTCCTATGAAAAGAGTAGAGATAGCTGTCTTATAGGTTAGGAAACTAAAGGGAAGAAAATCTCGGCCCAGAGTTCCAGAGTTAATAAAGGCAAAGCCAGGACTAAAAACCATCTTAACTTTGCTTGGAAGCTTTCCTGTAGTTTGGCATGGCCTAATTATCCATGGACCATACATCATATGGAGAGTTGGCCAAATACAGAAAATTGCAGTACCAGAGACAATTGAGTTATTTGTACATTGAGGTAGTGTGCTGGAATGAAAGAGAAGGGTGCTCGAATTCAAGAATCTGGGGGTCCCATCTAACTTCTAGTACTAACAAGTTGTGCAACTTTGGGCAGCGTACTTGATCATTCCAGGTCTTCATTGATTGCCACTCTTTCCTCATTTAAAACTAAAAAAAACTAAGTTAGATGGTATGTAAGGTTTCTACTTACATGATACTAAACAATTAGATTTTTGTGTCCACACAACATTCAATCACTTATTCATTATATTTGGTGCTATTGGAAATAAATAAAATCACATTCCCTGCCCTGAAAGAGCTTGATAATCTGATATAGATGACCCTTGAACAATGCAGGGTTAGGACTGCTGACCCCCACCCCCCATGCAGTTGAAATTCCATGTATAACTTGACTCCTCCAAAACTTAACTACTAATAGCCTACTGTTGGCTGGAAGCCTTACCAATGACATAAACAGTCAGTTAACATATATTTTGAATGCTATATGTATTATATACTGTATTCTTACAATAAAATAAGCTAGAGAAAAAGTGTTATTAGAAAATCATAAGGAACACAAAATACATTTACAGTACTGTACTGTAAAAGATCTGTGTATAAGCGGACCTGCACAGTTCAAACCCGTGTTGTTGAAGAGTCAACTGTAGTGAAAGTCAGGCAAGTACACAAAGAACTTTTACTTTTGTGAGGACTGGGTTGAAAAGTATGAGAAACCAGCTACCTCTTGCCTTATGTTGTCTTTTTGTTCACTGATATGTCTTCAGAAGCATCAGTTTCCTTAAATGTCTGAAAAACTTACATTAAATTAAAATGATTTCTCATATCCTTCACCGGACTAATATTCTGAGTCTTCCATGGAGACTCCATTTTGCCCCTCTCAAAATTCTTGATCCAGGCCTAATTTCAGTAGTACTTGGAGACTTGAAAAGATTTCTCAGTAGTACTCTGCCAGTACTTCATATGCTCCTCTTCCTTTGATTCTTCCTTCCATTATTACAGCTCTTCTTTGTTTTTATTTTCATTTTCATTTTCCTATCTCCCACCCAACATCTTCCCTCGTGTCTTAGTCTTCATATGTATAGAAGTTACTGACCCTTATTTTAAATGTTAGAGCTAAAGAAAGTACATGATGAAATCAGTATCAAAGAGTGTTTCTTCTTATAAACTTTTCATTGAAATTCAGTGGAATTGTTTATCCTTGTGGAGCCCAGTGAACAATTCCAATTTCCTGAGAGAGAAGCAGTGATTAAGAAGGATGTGGGAAGGAAACAACGATAGAATACGTGTAAATATAAAGGTGTGCATATCTGGACTATAGTCTGGAAGGCAGAGGATACCCATAAAGATATCAGATTAGCTGCAGTGAAAACAGATCCGCCTTCCAGATTCACAATAAAAAGCTGGGTTTAGGCTTGACCTAAGGCATGCCTATATACCATGGCCTAAAGGGAAACAAATTTACTTTTTTCTTTTTCCCACATATGAATAGTGGTTTAGTAATTTGGTGAGGGGTGGGGAGGATGCAGGAAGGGCAAATTTAAGGAGAGTTTTAATTTATGAAAGTAAACTATGACCATTATTATTTTCATTACAATTACTTTGAAAGCACTAAGATGGGAGGAAAATACTGTGAAAGTCAACACAGGACGATGTAAATCTTTGTCCCCAGTTTTACAGTTTTAGAACTTTTTTACAATAGGACAGATGAGATCAATACCTACTTGTGTTTGACAGCATGAAAAACAGCAAAAGGAAATTCATTATGCATATAACAAAAGGGGTAGAATGTCTCCGTGAACTTAGAATAGTAAGAATTCTTAAAAGGTTTGCCTGCCTTGATTGTGCATTAGGAAGAATTCTTGAAGGTCTGTGTTTTCCTCAGACAATTTTCAATTCTATAAGCTGGCAGTTATAATAACTATACAGGGTAGAATGAAGAATGAGAGAAGTTGGCATCAAATGCTGTAAACAATATATTTAATATTCTGTAATAACAACTGTGAATCTTGGTATCATTTGTTGCCAAAAATCTTAAAAAGTTATATCCAGTTTTTTCTGGGAGGCTGGTAGGTATTTTGCTGCTTATATGGAGTATAACTCTGGAATCTTCCACTTATTCTACTGTTCTTGGATATGCTAATTACTTTCTTTATAAGAAAGCATTCTTCTAAAGCTTATTTTCTAATTCTCCTTGTATTGTGTTAACATGCAAATATATTTAGAATGTATGTGTTTGAATTTTTAAAACATTTTAATTTTTCTAGTGGCAAAAATGAAAAAAAAATGGTTTAAAATGTCTGTGATGCCACCATAAATAAAGGTATAAAGTTGAGTAGCCTAAAAGTACACAGTGGATCAGAGGATCAGAACATTATCAGCAGAGTCTGACTGTCTCCCTCTGCCCCCCAGAGTACACGTCAGACGTACAGACAAAGTAGGAACAGAAGCAGCCTTCCATCCCATTGAGGAATACATGGTACACGTTGAAGAACATTTTCAGCTTCTCTCTCGCAGAATGCAAGTGGATAAACGAAGAGTATATTTGGCGACGGATGACCCTTCTTTATTAAAGGAGGCAAAAACAAAGTAAGTTAAATGAACTAGTGATTCTAGACCAGGACTCTTTTTCAGTTGAAGGAAATCCTTAATTCCCATGACTTGTCATTCTTGTTATAATATTATTACTAATTATTGGAGTTTTTTTTTAATTCAAACAACTGTGTACCTTTGTGACTGTGAATATAATCAAAGAGTATTTGAGGTGCCAGTAAGGTGTATATTTCATTCTAAAGCCTCTTCTCTTGGTGTGTAGGCAGCTGCCATCTTGCTGTGTACTCACATGACCTTTCTGTGTGTTTGGAAGAGAGAGCAAGCTTTCTGGTGTCTCTTCCTGTGGGGGCATTAATTCTATCATGAGGGCCCCATTCTCATGCACTTTATTTAATCCTAATCATCTCCCAAAGGCCCCGTATCCAGATACTATCACAGCTCAAACATAGGTATTCTAGGGGGACACAAACATTCAGTCCATAACTCTAACCAACTGTATAGGACTGCTAGCAATAAAACATACCAGGTGCTTGCCTTTTTGCTCTCACTATCTTCACTAGCAATTAATGGGCAACTGAAACATATGTAAAATATGTGTGAGTTGGGGTGCCTGGGTGGCTTAGTCAGTTGAGCGTCTGACTTCGGCTCAGGTCATGATCTCGTGGTTTGTGAGTTTGAGCCCCATGTCGGGCTCTGTGCTGACGGCTCGGAGCCTGGAGCCTGCTTTGGATTCTGTGTCTTCCTCTCTCTCTGCCCTTCCCCTTCGTATGCTCTGCTCATGCTCTGTCTCTCTCTGTCTCTCAGAAATAAATAAATGTTAAAAAAAATTTTTTTTTAAATATGTGTAAGTGTTCATCTCATAAAAAAAATTCTGGAACTTGGAAGTTATATTAAAGAAAAATAAAGAATCAGAAGATAAGTTTTATAAGTGGAAGAGTAAGAACTGCTAGTATGTATTGAACAGTAAAACAGTAATCTGTCATTTATAGAGCATGCCTATATTTCAGGCACTGTGTTAGGTGCTGGCGATGCCATGATAAGCAAGATAACTCTGCTCTCAAGGAATTCCCAATCTAGTGGGGGAACAGACAATTACTCATACTCTACAGTATGAATAGTGCTACTATAGGGTTAACATAGGGGGTTAAGAAAACACATAAACACACTGATCCTAATTCGGAATTTATCATAGGATCTAGGTGAACCTAGAATTGGCCTTTACTTATTATTAATAAATAAGGGATGTATTAAATATGTGAAAGAAAGGAATGAGGGAGAAGAATCTGTGTTCTTAGCTTTGCTCAGACACTGTTTGCTCCAGAAATCATCCCTGAATCCCGAAGTGTCCCTCCTGTCTGCATTGCTCTGACTTGGTGTTTAGCACTTGCTTACCTCTGTCTCCCTCACTGGATTAGAAGTACTTTAGACACAGTAACTACCTCTAGTAAGTGCCTAGTAAGTACTGAATTATGTTTATTTCAATTCCATCAGTTTGAAAACATTTTATTAGATGTTAATCACTTAAGCTAGTGACTTTTTAATTAATTTATTTATTATTTGGTCCATTTCTTATGTCAGAAATAGAGGTTGGGGAGAAAAACAAATTTGAAGTGAGGACTATACTGTAGATGTTTATTCGAAGCATTGGATAATAGTTTAAATCCTATTTCTCCCTCCTAAGAATCTAAACCGGATATAAGTTGCTTTTTCTTTTAAGACTCCCTCTATGAGTATATTCTTTCTTTCTCTGTCCCTATCTCTCTCTCTCTCTCTCACTCTCACTCTCACTCTCACTCTCACTCACTCACTGACATACACAGGACCATGAAATTCATCAGTCAAGTGTAAGCCAAGTTACATACTTACAGTTAAGGATTAAATGAACATCTGGGCACAAAACACAATACAAAATTTTCACAGATACTTTTCCAGTTTGATATCTAGAAGCAGAGTATTTAGTTCACCATGCTCCTTCATTTTAAAATACCAGATTGAATTTGTAGCTTAATTGAAAAAATATTAAAATGTTATCTACTCTTTTACTTGTTCTTGAAGCATCACAAGCTTTTCCTGTTTTTTTTTTTTTCCCTTGATGAGCAAAATAACTCATGCTTATTAGACGATAGGGAAGTTGGTAACTATACAAGCAAGAAAAAATACCCACAGTTCTATTACTCAGTGGAAACAGCTATTTAAATGTTGATATATTCCCTTTAGTCATTTATATAGTTACCCATTTTAGTAGTTTATCCTATTCTATATAATTTGAACTCTTTTTTACTTAATACAGCAATGGATCCATTTTCTCAGGTCACTAAAAAAATAATTATCTTAAATGTCCCCTTTAATGACTACATACCTCCTGTATGGATGTGCCATTGCTTACTTGCTCATTCTAATATTGGACACTTACTAGTTATCCACATTATTTCCTTAAGCTAGGTTTCAGGCTTTGGAAATATTTAGATAAAAGGATATGGGCATCTTACAACTTTGATCCATAGTACAGCATGGTGTTTTTGTATTAAGCAACCCTTACAGTACAGTTGGCATTGGTAGTTACCACGATTATGGGACTAGTAAAACTTGAATTTCCTTTTCATGGTCAGCAGCTACTATCTCCTCTGTCTATGGTAGTTCAAGAGACAGCTTTTCCATATTCTGTTAGAAATGTTGCAGCAGCATTTTATGCACTTTTTTTTTACCTCTTTGCAAGTCCTTTCATTTTAATTTTCTGAGTCATTTTGAAGATCTTCTCAGGAATGTAGACGCTGTTTCTCATTATTTTGCTTCTGTGTTTTTTTATTCTGAATTAACTCTGCTTTAGACCTGTCAGGATTGGTTTTGAAACCTAAGCAAATCATAAAACCTCTGCCTTTGTTTTAGGAGACCAGAAGCATGACTGAATCTCTCATCACAGTTTATAGAGTACAGGGTCATTATGATACTTTGTGCTTCAAGAGGGTAAAGAACTGAGAATGATGGTTAAATGATACATAGAATTCACACAGTCAGAGGAGAATCTATTTCTTGGGTAGCTTATCTTTTGTAAAAGCGGTCAAGGTTAGCTTTATATGTGTGGCTTCTGTGTGAAAATGAGCAGTCAATGCCTTGCTGCTTGGTATCATACCTCAGGTTTCTCTAGGTTAAGACTGAGTTCATCTGTGAGATTTTGGCACCCGCATCCCACTGACTGTGGCAACCATTGCCAATGTGGAGATAACTCTCTTAGGTAATTCACTGGTAGAGTGTTTAAATCACACTCATTGGCAAAGAAGTAAGAACTATTAAAGTTGTCTATCCAACATTGTATCCTAAGATGTGGAGATTGGGAGCAGGGGTGAAACAGGAGAAGAAACAAGTCTTTAAAAATCTCTCAGGGTAAATATTTACATATGTAGTTTGCTCTTTATCAAAAATGCTAGATGAGCACTCCTAAACTTAGTTTCATTTACATAAATAGAGGCAAGAAAAACTTATTTAAAAGTTTTTGTTAAGTGTTTGGTTGTCCTGTGAAATGAAGGCTCAGCCGTAAAGAGTGGTTAATTTTCTCATTATTTTATTGAACTGTAATGTGCTAGATACAGTTACAGGGCACTAGGAATACAAAGAGAAATAGAAGATAATATGCTGCTCCTTTTTTTCAGGAGTATCCAACTGGTGGGCAGTATACGTGTAACAAATGATTACAGTATAGTTAGATGGATGTCCGGAAGGAGTTGTATACCAGGTGCAGTGAAATCATGAAGAGTATCTCCCTCAGCCTGGAGAAAGACTTTAGAAAAGAAAATGTGTTGTCAGTTTATAACTTTAGCTTAGTCCTTTGTGAGTAATATAAACAAATTTTTATAAGGTGGAAGAGGAAAAAAAAATTCTTTTTATCACTGCCAATCTCTACAACCTCACAGTAAAAGAATTCCTCTGCCAACATACTTATGAGCAAAAGACAAGAAAGAAGCATGTTTGTGCAAAAATTTCCATGCTCATTATTGGAGATGCAAAGTCTCCCTCTTCCATTATTTACTTTGTTTCAGTTTCTTTTTCCAAACTCAGTATCCTTCATCAAGCAGTCTTTTGCACATACAGATGAGCCCTGAGGAACTTAGGTGTTCTTTTGGTTTGGTTCTAGGGAGGGATCTTTAAGTTAGGAAGGGCATTAAAGTTACTGTCACTTCTCAGTAAAAAGATCACTCTTTTCTTTTCATTCAGCACCCAAACCTTGCTGACAGAGTTAGTTTCTATTCAAGGATAAAAATTGTACTGGTGTGTTTTAACAATTCCCTCTCCTCTCTCCTCCGGCCTTTTCATATTTATTTGTTTCTGTTTCTGCCCCATACCTGGATATGCAGCACCACAAGAATCACATTAAAAGTCCTTGGGGTTGTTTTCTTTTTAGAACAAATGTGACATTTCCTTCGCCTCCCTGATTCAGGGCTGAGGAGGGTAAAATGTCAAAAATAATGAAGCCAAATGGATCTGAACACTGATTACCAGTCTGAAACAGCATTCGGAGACTTTGCCGCCACAGTCATCATTAGAGGCAGTGAGAAGAAGCTCCTTGGTGGCTGTGAAATGGAGAGAAATCTGAAGCAGCTGTTAGGGGCTGAGGAAGAAGTCCCAGACATATAGGTAGTGAGTACTACCGATGTAGCATGTATTTACTCACACAGCATTGTGTGATGCCAAGAAAAGTATAGTCCCAACCTTTGGGGAATACTGTGTGGGAGACAGACATGTAAACTGACTCTTGATGGTTCGGGGTTTATAAATAGGAACTATTACCCTGTCAACAAATATTCATTGATCCTGTTATATTCTGGATTCTCTTCTAGGTACTGAGAATAATACATTGAACAAAGCAGATGAAATGCCTCATTATAGAGTTTACATTCCACTTAGGGGTGATGGAGGTGGGAATGGATACAAGCAGTAAATAAATAGTAAATACATATTATGTCAAATGATAATAAAGGTCATGAAGAAAAGTTAAGCAGGTGAAAGAGATAGAAATTGCCAAAGTCCTCACTAATAAGGCTGTATTTCAGCAGAGATCTAAAGGAAGTAAGGAATAAGACCAGCTGGATATCCGCAGAAGAATGTTTAACAATCACAGCTAATATTTACTGAGCATTTACTACATGTGTGGGACTCCTCTAAGCACTTTACATTGCTTAATGTATTTAATTCCTACAAAACTATATAAAGCAGGTACGATTATTAGCCCATTTTCTTGTAAGTCCCAAAGTTTGCAACTTAACTCTGAAGATCTACCCCATGCACTAAGAAAATGTATTCACTCTATACTAGAGTATAATTAAACCTCTTAATTCACAGTAGAATCATTTGAACATATGGTAGGCTTTTTAAAGATATCCTGTTTTAATATTTTTAAGCACATATCCGATCTCAAGACTACCAAAATCTTGCTTAGTTGACATCTACAAGGAATTTGTTTTTATAAATGAATTAAACTAGTTTTCCATTATTGTTGTTGGTAAGATGGTGCTTTGAGGATGGGGGTTAGGGGAGATAAGTCTCAATGATCACAAATTCTAAGTCAAAAATTTAAATGAAATTTAATCACGATTTTTATATTCTAAAGGAAAAGTTCAATGGCCAAATGTGAAGGCAGCTTGAAAAACCTCATAGAAGTCACTCATTACAAAGAAAATAAGGAGCCTTCAACTCTTATGAATTTTGATACGTGAGGGGTCATTTTGATACATGTACGTGTATATTATATGATGTGCCAATAACATGTAACATACTCCAGAATGTTTGCTATCCCACTGATGGATTCAAAGATGCGTCATCAACTACTCTATTGAACACCATAATTAAAGCTCTCCTTACTGTTAGAAAAAAGAGCTTTGGTCAAAGGAGTAGTTCTGCCTCCTCCTGATAAGACACTACATCCTGATAGAGTACTGTGATTTCAGTGACTATGTAAAAATTTATTTCTTTTTTACAGGTACCCCACTTACGAATTTATTAGTGATAACTCTATCTCTTGGTCAGCCGGACTACACAATCGATACACAGAAAATTCGCTTCGGGGTGTGATCCTGGATATACACTTTCTCTCCCAGGCAGACTTCCTAGTGTGTACTTTTTCATCCCAGGTAAGTGATAGTAGGGTATTTTTAAGTGGTCAGTATTTTTTGGTCATATTGAGTTCAGGAAGTTCTTGGGTTTGTGTATGTGTGTGTGTTTAAAGTTATCATGACTCAGATGTAATTTTCTTAATATATGGGAACAATCCCTTTTGTGAAAGAATGGGGAAATTCCATCCCCTTCCCCTGCAAAAAAGTAGCTATTCAATTACACCGAGTATTTAGTTGCTTGCCAGCAATGGTTGAATACATCTCTGCTGAAGCCGCTACTGGAGTTGTTTAAAGTACTTGGCATGTTCACAGCATTTAACTGAAATAGCAAGTAAGTACACTTACTTAATACTTTCTGATTTTGCATACAGTCAGTATGCAGCCGAAATCCATCCACTTCTACACATCGATGCACTGATACTGAGAGACTGAAATGCCAAGCATTGTGTCTCACTCAATTGCTTTATAGAAAATAAAGAGTAAATGTAATTCTTTTTCAAGTCCTATTACATTTCTACCATGCAAGAAACTATACATTAAATTTAAGCAATACCATATTGTAATCATTCTTTTGAGTTTAATTGTTGCAGATAATTGTATGGTAGGGGCTTGGTGTATTTGTTTTTATGAGTGGCCCAATCAGCCTTGTATACACAGTGGAATATCAGCATAGAAATATTTATCGTTGGTTTTATTCTGCTCTCTCATTTATGTGCATATTACTGGTTAGTTCATTCAACAAGCTGTTAAATGACTATTTGTGCTCAGAATTATATTAGGTGCAGAGGGGATTTCCAGAGAGATTGAATATATAGATCTTACCCTGGTCCAGAATCTAGTGACCAAAATACTCATATGAAATAATTGGAGAATAATTACCAAGAAATATAGATCATGTAAGATAAATGTATGCCTAAAAGCTTAAAAGAAGCAGAGAAAAGAAAATGTGAAAAGGAAGGTTGCATCATTTTCATGGGAATATACTTCAGAGAGTATAAAGAAATGGATAGTTTTTTTTTTTTTTTTATTTTGTGACAATGCACATTGTCATAATGGGACAATGATATGATTGTTGGAAAGATACCTGTCTCAGCAAAGACTAGGAGTTCCTTCAGTATGGAATAAGAATACAACCTACCCAGAGACAGCTACCCAGAACAGAAGTCACATAGCAGCAGTCCTCATCAGAACAGAAAATTTCCTTGGCCTTCAAGTTCCCATGAAGGCATCCACTGCTGATGTTTTTTCCTAACTGGGATGAGGTATTCCATCTTTGAGAAGCTCCCTTTTCTATTCTCATAGGAGGTAGACAGGAGGAGTTATAATTACTTGGTCTCTCTCAACTGTTACTGAGAATCTGGCTAGGTGCCCACCTGACCAACAGGTGCAAATGACTAGTAACTACCTCTGTGCACATTTTTGAATGCTTATTGTTTTGAATGAGTCAATCAAGGGTCATTTTTCCCAAGTGGAGCACCTCCTCTCTGTAGGCCTAGATTTTAGGCCTATCTAAAGTCCAGGGTTTCTCAACCTAGGCACTATTAGCATTATAGTCAGGTACTTTGTTGTGAGGTACTGTCCTGGGCATTGTAAGATACTGAGCAGCATTCCTGGCCAATAGCACCCCCATCTCAAGTTGTGACAACTGAAAATATCTTCAGACATTGCCAAATATCCCACAGCAGTGGGGAGGACAAAATCGCCTTTATTGAGAATCACTGCTGTGGTCAGAAAGCTTGAAAATGAAATAAATATATACATGTCTGAACATTGAGCAGCCTTACATGTAGGCAGGCACTGAGACTTATAGGGATGTGCTGTATTTTGCTTTCCTTCTTCCAGCTCTTAATAATACCATTAGACTCATTCTGGAAAGAAAATCTTTTTTTTCTTTTCAAGGATGTGCTGTAGATTTTTTGATTCATACAACCTCATGATTCTAACTTTGACCCAGAAATCAGAACTTCTCTTACTTGATGATAGTGGAAATCTGTCCAAGCTTGAGGGGCGTATTATTGTTCATACTACCTTGTTCTATTTTGTGAATAATATCAACTTCAGTGTGTTCTCCAGACCTCAGGTTCAGAGAAGTTGTTCATATGAAGAAAGAGTGGTGTTCAGAGGACTTTTTCTCTCCAAAGGAATGAGATTTGTGCATATACTATATTGTTTCTAAAAACGCTTGACAAGTAAGGGTTCATCCAAAATAACTTTTATTCATTTGAACCAAAGCAAAACTCAAACTAATACCTTGTATCCCAAAATAGACTTGAATATCTCAGAAGTTTTTATGTTAGCGTTCAGAATTAAAAGTTTAACAGTAAAAATACACTTATATAATGAGTAGCAGTTTGCTAAACATGATCACTGCCATCATCACATACCTTTCTTGATGACTATCAGCTGTAGCCTTTGAGATTGGAATAATTCCACATTCACTGATAAATCTTTGGGCTTACTTACACTCCAGCATTTTTTGAAAATATTTTTAGAAAAAAATGGGTTTGGTACGGTTCACTATTTTTACAGTGTGAATGAAATTGGTTGCTTGATTGTAGAAGTTCTCTTGCCATAAACCAAAATTGGAATTGTTTGAAATTGCCCCAGAAATGTCTCATCATAATCGCCAATGGAGTGTGAGAAAAAGTCACTGATAGCATCAAAATGCCAAGCCATTGATTTCTAGGCAGAGAACAAGATTGAGGCAACATGGATTCTGGGATCAGTCTGGGTTTAAATCTAACTTTGACCGCTTAGTATATCTGGGTGGCATTTGAACAGATTACTTAGACTGTCACTGACCTATTTTTCCCTGACTGTAAAATAGTAGTAGCACCTACTATATAGAGTTTTGGGGATGATTAAAAGTCATATGTAAAGCACTGAGAAGTACTTAGTGATGTATTAAATACAATGTTAGTAGCTATTGTCATTTATGTAGGGAAAGGTATAGGAATACCTTTGCCTGTTAGAGAGACTACGGTATTTATTTTAGCAAGCTTTTTTCCCATGGCCCCATTTCAGACCATACACTATCATGTTTTAGGAGGAGCGAGAAACATGATAGTCAAGGACTCTGTTACTTCTGCTTGTGCTCATGGGCAATGCTTAGGTTCCACCAAATAATCATGTGCATTGAGCGGGTATAACAGTTCTTCATTGAGAAGAGTAGCCAGTAACATTCAACATTTTAATTTCTCTGTGCCAACATGCCACCTCAACTCTATTTTATTTAGCTACTGAAAGAGAACATCACCGTATAATATAAATTTTCAGGAACAAAAGCTCTTCATTCCCAAAGGGTAAATGATAAGTAATAGTATTTGCTTTAACAAGTGCAAGCAAAATTATGTACTTGTTGACTTTAGGGAAATTAACCTGCAGATGTTCCTATATGCCATAGGTATACTAGAAAATGGGAGAAGACTAAAATGTTAACTTCCAAAATGGTGACAAAAGAATAAAACACTGAGAATCAAATCTCAGCCCAGAATAAAATATAAACAACCAACTCTCAAACTTTCCTTGATATTCCAAGAGATTATTAGAAAGTGACAACAAGTTTAATATCTTCTTCATAATGCTTTGACAGTTTTGTCTCCTGTGAACTATCCTTTGAGCACTATTACAGCATAAGAGAATAGTGAGAAAGAGTTTATATGTTGACCATGAACGACTGTAAATGATAATGGAAGAATGAAATGCCATGCCCAAAGGAAAAATGCAAGACTTGATTGATGTTTGAGAAACTATAGGCATGACTATCACGGCACCTTAATCGGGATTCCTTATAAGGCTTTGGGCCCATCCCCCTCAGTCTCAGGGCTTCTAAGCTTTCTTGGTTTTATATTCATAAATGGGATCTGGGAATTTTCTCTCCTTAAATGAAAAAAAAAATTTTTTTAAGCCAATAATATGACTCTATGCTCCAATTTTGTTACTGTTGTTGCACTTAGTTTTCTGAATCCCTTCATCAGAACTGTTTCCCAAAACCAAGTTTGTTCTAAAAGCCTCATAAATTGAAGAAAACAATCCTCAGGATTTAATCTGAAAATTAGAGGCAGTATTAACATTTTCCAAGAACATCAAGTAAGTTTTGAAAGCTGTGCAATCACATTCCAAACTATTCTACCAAATACTGTAATCGTGTTCTGTGTTACTGGAAGTTGCCTATACCCAAAGCATCTACTTTGTCACTTATTTTCCTATTTAATAAAACTGTCTTAAATATGAAGCAAAGAAACTGCAGTTGGTGAAATAACAGAAGTTATTATTGTTTATCAGATTTTTGAATCAGTTTTTATTACTCTGTAATCAGATTACAGACATTGTCATAGATGCTCACTTTAAAATTTTTTTTTTTTTTTAACATTTATTTATTTTTGAGACAGAGAGAGACAG